>NW_026652139.1:0-31196 GCF_029873635.1 Malania oleifera
TAGGTTTAGGGTTTTTTGGGTTTAGGGTTTTGAGTTTAGGGTTTTGGGTTTAGGGTTTAGGGTTAGGGTTTAGGGTTTAGGGATTAGGTTTTAAGGTTTAGGGTTTAGGGTTTGGCACTTAGGTTTTAAGGTTTAGGGTTTAGTATTTAAGGAATTTTGGGTTTAGGGTTTCGTGTTTAGGGTTTAGGGTTAAGGTTTAGGGTTTAGGGTTTAGGGTTTAGTTTATAATGTTTAGGTTTAAGTGTTTAGGATTTAGGGTTTAGAGTTTACGATTTCGGGTTTAGTGTTTAGGTTTTAAGTTTTAGGGTTTAGGGTTTGGGGTTTAGGATTTATGGTTTAGGGTTTTGTGTTTTGGGTTTAGGGTTTAGGGTTTAGGGTTTAGGGGTAAGGGTTTAGGGTTTAGGTTTTAAGGTTTATGGTTTAGGGTTTAGGTTTTAGGGTTTAGGATTTAGGGTTCTTTGGGTTTAGGGTTTAGGGTTTTCGGTTTAGGGTTTAGGGTTTAGCGTTTAGGGTTTCGTTTTTTGGGTTTAGGGTTTAGTGTTTAGCGTTTAGGGCTCACGGTTTATGGTTTTTTGGGTTTAGGATTGTGGGTTTAATTTTTATGATTTATGGTTTAGGGTTTAGGATTTAGAGTTTACGATTTTGCGTTTATAGCATAAGTTTTTGGGTTTAGGGTTTAGGGTTTAGGGTTTTTAGGGTTTAGGGTTAGGATTTAGGGTTTAGGTTTTTTTGGGTTTTGGGTTTTGGTTTTAGCGTTATAGGGTTTAGGGTTTAGGGTTTCAGGTTTAGGGTTTTTGGTTTAGGGTTTTTGGGTTTAGCGTTTAGGGTTTATGGTTTAGTGTTTAGGGTTTAGGTTTTAATGTTTAGGGTTTAGGGTTTAGGGTTTAGTATTTTTGTGGTTTAGGTTTTGGGTTTAGGGTTTTAGGGTTTAGAGTTTAGTGTTTAGGGTTTAGGGTTTAGGGTTTCAGGTTTAGGGTTTTTGGTTTAGGGTTTTAGGGTTCAAGGTCTAGGGTTTAGTGTTTTGTTTTTAGGGTTTAGGGCTTAGGGTTTACGATTTAGGGTTTGTGCTTTAGGGGTTGGGGTTTAGGGGCTTAGGGCTTATGGTTTAGTGTTTTTTTGGTTTAGTGTTTTAGGTTTCGGGTTAGGGTTTTGGGTTGAGGGTTTAATTTTTAGGGTTTAGGATTTAGAATTTAGGGTTTAGCTTTTTGGATTTAGGGTTTAGGGTTTAGGGTTTAGGGCATAGGTTTTAGGGTTTAGGGTTTAGGGTTTGCGGTTTAGGGTTTCGGGTTTGGGATTTAGGGTTTTGGGTTTAGGGTTTTGAGTTTAGGGTTTTAGGGTTCAAGGTTTACGGTTTGGTTTTTAGGGTTTAGGGTTTAGGGTTTAGGGTTTAGGATTAAGGGTTTAGGGTTTAGTCTTTAGGGCATAGGTTTCCAGGTTTAGGGTTTAATGTTTCTGGTTTAGGGTTTAGGGTTTCGGGTTTAGGGTTTAGGGTTTAGGGGTTAGGGTTTAGGGATTAGGGTTTAGGGTTTTGGGTTTAGGGTTTAGGGTTTAAGGTTTTTTGGGTTTAGGGTTTAGGGTTTAGGATTTAGTGTTTTGGGTTTTTTGGGTTTATGCAATAGGGTTTAGGGTTTTTTGTGTTTAGGGTTTTAGGGTTTGGGGTTTAGGGTTTAGAGTTATAGGGTTTAGGGTTTAGGTTTTCGGGTTTAGAGTTTTTGGTTTAGGGTATTAGGGTTTAGGGTTTAGTTTTTAGGGTTTGGGGTTTAGGGTTTCGGGATTGGGGTCTAGTTTTTAGGGTTTACGGTTTAGGGTTTAGGATTTAGGGTTTATGGTTTAGGGTTTAGGGTTTAGGTTTTAGGGTTTAGTGTTTGAGTCACTCGAAAAATGAGCAGCTCGAAAGCTATCCCAAGTATAGGAGTTCTGTCGTGTAATATTAAGCCCAAGGGCTAGATCGTCTTCTCAGAGAATGCGTTTAATCTCAGATTTTACGTTCTTCCAATCGAAAAAAATGTACTGAACTCAATTCAGATTCGGGGTTTTTCAGAATTTTGGATACTTAAACAAAAACTTAAGTTAAAGTCCTAAAACTAGCATGCTTCAATTTAAAGAGTAAGAATGAAAACTCTAATCTACCTAAGGAAACATCAAAACACGCGCTAATTAAAAATGGTAACATTGATCATAGAATTAAAGCACGTAATGGAAACACGGACAAAATTCAAACATAGATTAAAAGACTAAAACTTTAATACAAACCAAGAACTCGAACCAAAGTTTAACTATCAATTGACTTAAATGAGAATAAAACACAATAAAAACATAAATAAAAGGAGTTAAATTAAATCCATCCAATCTAATAATAACATTAATTAAAAGAAACATAAATAAATAAATATAAAACTCCACTAAAACAAATTAAAATAACTTAACACCCATTCAAACAATCTTTCAAGATTCTAATAAGCAATTAAAGAAGAGAAAAGAAATATTTTGTTGCAACTGAAAACAAAAGAAAGAGAAAAAAAGAATAAAGAAGAGAGAGAGAGAGAGAGATGGCAGGCACAGCTGGCCGGAACAGGGATGGTCCATGCAGGAGGGGCTGCACTGGTTTTCTGCTGGAGTTGGCTTCGGGTGGTAGCTGGCACGAAGGGAACTGCTCACAGGTTGCTGGTATGGCCAGATGATTGCCGGTGATGTGGTGCTCGGAGAGGCAGAGATGGGCTGTAGTGGCTGGGCTCGGCTGTTGGAGGGAATTGCCGCAAGCTGAAGGAGAGCTCGGGGCTGCTGTTCCTGCTCAGGTGGCTGTGGAGTGTCTGCTTCGGACAGCAAGGGGAAGGGTGGCTGGCAACAGGCTGGGCGGCTGAATAGGCTATAATACCAGGGCTGGAGTTGCAGAGGTAGACAGGGGATGAGGAGATATAGAGAGGTTGCTGTGTTGCTGCTATGGAAGGGGACTCGGGAGACAGGGAAAGGCAAAGCTAAGGAAGAGCAGGAGAAGAGAGAAGAGAGTTTGAGGGATAGAAAGTAAAGGGAAGAGAAGAGAGCAAGATGGAATGAAGCAAAGCAAACTAAAGAAGAAGAAGAATAATAAAGAGAAGAGAAGAAGAAGAAGAAGAAGAAGAAGAAGGAGAAGAAGAGAGGAGAATAGTGGTGCGCAGGGCACACCCAGAACAGGGGAAAAAGAAAGAATAAATAGGGGAGGAGGCTTGCCCTAACCCACGACCCGGATAGGAGACCCGACCCGAATTGTTATATTTTTTTTCATTTTTTTCATTCTCTATTCATCGCAAATCTGACTCTTCTGGAGCCTGTTTCTCGCAAAACTCAAAACATGAAAGTTGTAGATAATCCTTTCCTCTTTCTCCAAAAATTTGAATCGTCTCAATCGGAGCTCGGACGGAAAAGTTATGCATGAAATACGAACAGGTGTCGGTTTTGGTTCCCAGGATTTTTCCTGCGATAAAAAAAATTACCAAAAATTCATAAAGTGCACAATAAAACTCAAGAATGATAATTTTGGCACTTTGTTAAAATATTGAACAAATTTGGATACTTAATTAAAAATATAAGTCGTAAAGATCGGATTAAAGTGCCCAATTACGCAGTTTCGGCACGTAATCAGTGTTTATGGGCTTAGGGTTTAGGGTTTAGGATTTTGCCTTTAGGGTTTAGGGTTTAGGGTTTTAAGTTTTAGGGTTTTGGATATAGGGTTTAGGGTTTAGGGTTTAGGTTTTAGAGTTTTGGGTTTAGGGTTTTCTAGTCAGGGTTTTAGGCTTAGGTTTTAAGGTTTATGGTTTAGGGTTTAGGGTTTAGGGTTCAGGGTTTAGGGTTTAGGATTTTTGGGTTTAGCGTTTAGGGTTTTTTGGGTTTAGGGTTTAGGGTTTAGGGTTTAAGGTTTAGGGTTTAGGGTTTAGGGTTAGGGTTTAGGGTTTAGGGTTTAGGTTTTAAGGTTTAGGATTTAGGGTTTAGCACTTAGGTTTTAAGGTTTAGGTTTTAGTGTTTAAGGTTTTTTGGGTTTAGTGTTTCAGTTTTAGGGTTTAGGGTTTAGGGTTTAGGGTTTATGGTTTTGTTTATAAGGTTTAGGGTTTAGGGTTTAGGGTTTAGGGTTTAGGATTTAGGGTTTAGGGTTTACGATTTAGGGTTTAGTGTTTAGGTTTTAAGTTTTAGGGTTTAGGGTTTAGGGTTTAAAGCTTCGAGTCTAGGGTTTAGGGTTTAGGGTTTAGGGTTTAGGGTTTAGGGTTTAGGGTTTAGGGTTTAGTGTTTTCGATTTAGGATTTAGGGTTTAGGGGTGTGGGTTTTAAGGTTTATGGTGCAGGGTTTAGGGTTTAGGGTTTAGGATTTAGGGTTCTTTGGGTTTAGTGTTTTGAGTTTAGTGTTTAGGGTTAGCGTTTAGGGTTTTGTTTTTAGGGTTTAGGGTGTAGGGCTTAGGTTTTAATGTTTAGGGTTTAGGGATTAGGGCTCACGGTTGAGGGTTTTTTGGGTTTAGGGTTTTGGGTTTAATTTTTATTGTTTAGGGCTTAAGGGTTTAAGATTTAGAGTTCAGGGTTTTGCGTTTAAGGCTTAAGTTTTAGGGTTTAGAGTTTAGGGTTTAGGGTTTTTAGGGTTTAGGGTTTAGGATTTAGGGTTTAGGGTTTTGGTTTTAGCGTTATAGGGTTTAGGGTTTAGGGTTTAGGGTTTTTGATTTAGGGTTTTTGGATTTAGCGTTTAGGGTTTAGGGTTTTGGGTTTAGTATTTTTGTGGTTTAGGTTTAGGGTTTAGGGTTTTAGGGTTTAGAGTTTAGGGTTTAGGGTTTAGTTTTTAGGGTTTAGGGTTTCGGGTTTTGTGTTTTGGGTTTAGGGTTTTAGGGTTCAAGGTCTAGGGTTTAGGGTTTAGGGTTTAGGGTTTTTGGCTTTAGGGTTTAGTTTTTAGGGTTTAGGGCTTAGGGTTTAGGATTTAGGGTTTGTGGTTTACAGGTTGGGGTTGTGGTTTTAGGGTTTAGGGTCTAGGGGCTTAGGGCTTATGGTTTAGGGTTTTTTGGGTTTAGGGTTTACGGTTTTAGGTTAGGGTTTTGGGTTTATGGTTTAATTTTTAGGGTTTAGGATTTAAAGTTTAGGGTTTAGGTTTTAGGATTTAGGGTTTGGCGTTTAGGGTTTAGGTTATAGGTTACAGGGTTTATGATTTAGGGTTTACAGTTTAGGGTTTCGGATTTAGGGTTTAGGGTTTAAGGTTTTGAGTTTAGGATTTTTGGGTGTTAGGTTTAGGGTTTGGTTTTTAGGGTTTAGGGTTTAGGGTTTAGGGGTTCGGGTTTACAGTTTAGGGTTTTGGATTTAGGGTTTAAGGTTTAAGGTTTTGAGTTTAGGGTTTTAGTGTTCAGGGTTTAGGGTTTGGTTTTTAGGGTTTAGGGTTTCAGGTTTAGGAATAAGGGTTTAGGGTTTAGTGTTTAGGGCATAGGGTTTCGGGTTTAGGGTTTAACATTTATGGTTTAGGGTTTAAGGTTTTGGGTTTAGGGTTTAGGGTTTAGGGTTTAGGGTTTAGTTTTTAGGGTTTAGGGTTTGGGGTTTAGGGTTTAAGGTTTTTAGGGTTTAGGGTTTAGGGTTTTGGATTTAGGGTGTTGGGTTTTTTGGGTTTAGGGTTTAAGGATTATGAAATAGGGTTTAGGGTTTTTTCTATTTAGGGTTTTAGGGTTTTGGGTTTTGGGTTTAGGGTTTCGGCTTTAGAGTTATAGGGTTTAGGGTTTAGGGTTTAGAGTTATAGGGTTTAGGGTTTGGGGTTTCGAGTTTATGGTTTTTGGTTTATGTTATTGGGGTATAGGGTTTAGTTCTTAGGGTTTGAGGTTTAGGGTTTATGGATTAGGGTCTAGTTTTTAGGGTTTACGGTTTAGGGTTTAGGAGTTAGGGTTCATGGTTTAGGGTTTAGGGTTTAGGTTTTAGGGTTTAGGGTTTGTGGGCTTAGGGTTTAGGGTTTAGGATTTAGGGTTTAGGGTTTAGGGTTTAGGGATTTTTGGGTTGAGCGTTTAGGGTTTTGTGGGTTTAGTGTTTAGGGTATTGGGTTTAGGGCTTAGGGCTTAGGGTTTAGGGTTTGGGGTTCAGGTTTTAAGGTTTAGGGTTTTGGGTTTAGTACTTAGGTTTTAAGGTTTAGGGATTAGTATTTTAAGGTTTTTTGGGTTTAGGGTTTCGGGTTTAGGGTTTAGAGTTTAGGGTTTAGGGTTAAGGTTTAGGGTTTAGGGTTTATGGTTTTGTTTATAAGGTTTAGGGTTTAGGATTTAGGGTTCAGGGTTTACGATTTAGGGTTTAGTGTTTAGGTTTTATTTTTTAGGGTTTAGGGTTTAAGGTTTAGGGTTTAGGGTTTAAAGCTTCGGGTCTAGTGTTTGGGGTTTAGGGTTTATGGGTAAGGGTTTAGGGTTTTGGTTTTAAGGTTTATGGTTTAGGGTTTAGGATTTAGGGTTCTTTGGGTTTAGGGTTTAGGGTTTAGGGTTAGGGTTTAGGGTTTAGCGTTTAGGGTTTCGTTTTTAGGGTTTAGGGTTTAGGGTTTAGGTTTTAATGTTTAGGGTTTAGGGTTTAGGGCTCACGGTTTAGGGTTTTTTGGGTTTGGGGTTTAGGGTTTAATTTTTATGGTTTAGGATTTAGCATTTAGGATTTAGAGTTTAGGGTTTTGCGTTTATGGCTTAGTTTTAGGGCTTAGGGTTTAGGGTTTAGGGTTTTTAGGGTTTCAGGTTTAGGATTTAGGGTTTAGGGTGTTTTGGGTTTAAGGTTTTGTTTTTAGCGTTGTAGGGTCTAGGATTTAGGGTTTTTGGTTTAGGGTTTAGGGTTTAGCGTTTAGAGTTTAGGATTTAGGGTTTAGTTTTTAGGGTTTAGGGTTTAGGGTTTAGGTTTTTGGGTTTTGGGTTTTGGGTTTAGGGTTTTAGGGTTCAAGGACTGGGGTTTAGGGTTTTTGGCTTTAGGGTTTAGGGATTAGGGTTTAGTTTTTAGGGTTTAGGGCTTAGGGTTTAGGATTTAGGGTTTGTGGTTTACGGGTTGGGGTTGAGGTTTTTGGGGTTTGGTAGAGGGGCTTAGGGCTTTTGGTTTAGGGTTTTTTTGGTTCAGGGTTTAGTGTTTCGGGTTAGGGTTTTGGGTTTATGGTTTAATTTTTAGGGTTTAGGATTTAAAGTTTAGGGTTTAGGTTTTAGGATTTAGGGTTTGGGTTTAGGGTTTAGGTTTCGGGGTTTAGGGTTTACGATTTACGGTTTACAGTTTAGGGTTTCGGATTTAGGGTTTTGAGTTTAGCATTTTAGGGTTCAGGGTTTACGGTTTGGTTTTTAGGGTTTAGGGTTTAGGGTTTAGGGTATAGGGTTTAGGATTAAGGGTTTAGGGTTTAGTGTTTTGGGCATAGGTTTCCGGGTTTAGGGTTTAACGTTTAGGGTTTAGGGTTTAGGGTTTAGGGTTTTGTTTTTAAGGTTTAGGGTTTAAGGTTTTTAGTGTTTAGGGTTTTGGATTTAGGGTTTTGGGTTTTTTGGGTTTAGGGTTTAGGGTTTTTTCTGTTTAGGGTTTCAGGGTATTGGGCATTGGGTTTAGTAGGGTTTAGGGTTTAGAGTTATAGGGTTTAGGGCTTAGGGTTTCGGTTTTAGGGTTTTTGGTTCAGGGTATTTGGGTTTAGGGTTTAGTTTTTAGGGTTTGGTGTTTAGGGTTTAGGGATTGGGGTCTAGTTTTAAGGGTTTACGCTTTAGGGTTTGGGATTTAGGGTTTATGGTTTAGGGTTTAGGGTTTAGGTTTTAGGGTTTAGGGTTTGGGGTTTAGGGTTTAGGGTTTAGGGTTTAGGGTTTAGGGTTTAGGGTTTAGGGTTTAGGGTTTTAGGGTTTAGGGTTTCGGATATAGGGTTTAGGGTTTAGGGTTTAGGTTATGGAGTTTTGGGTTTAGGGTTTTCGGGTTAGGGTTTTAGGCTTAGGTTTTAAGGTTTGGTGTTTAGGGTTTAGGGTTTATGGTTTTGGGATTTTTGGGTTTAGTGTTTAGGGTTTTTTGGGTTTAGGGTTTAGGGTTTAGGGTTTTGGGCTTAGGGTTTAGGGTTAGGGTTTAGGGTTTAGGGATTAGGTTTTAAGGTTTAGGGTTTAGGGTTTAGCACTTAGGTTTTAAGGTTTAGGGTTTAGTGTTTAGGGTTTTTTGGGTTTAGGGTTTCGTGTTTAGGGCTTAGGGTTGGGGGTTTTGGGTTAAGGTTTTGGGTTTAGAGTTTAGGCTTTAGTTTATAGTGTTTAGGTTTTAGTGTTTAGGATTTAGGGTTTAGGGTTTATGATTTCGGGTTTTGCGTTTAGGGTTTAGGGTTTAGGGTTTTTAGGGTTTAGGGTTTAGGATTTTGGGTTTAGGTTTTTTTGGGTTTTGGGTTTTGGTTTTAGCGTTATAGGGTTTAGGGTTTAGGGTTTCAGGTGTAGGGTTTTTGGTTTAAAGTTTTTGGGTTTAGCGTTTAGGGTTTATGGTTTAGTGTTTAGGGTTTAGTTTTTAATGTTTAGGGTTTAGGGTTTAGGGTTTAGTATTTTTGTGGTTTAGGTTTAGGGTTTAGGGTTTTAGGGTTTAGAGTTTAGTGTTTAGGGTTTAGGGTTTCAGGTTTAGGGTTTAGGGTTTAGGGTTTTAGGGTTCAAGGTCTATGTATTAATGTTTAGTTTTTAGGGTTTAGGGCTTCGGGTTTACGATTTAGGGTTTGTGGTTTAGTAGTTGAGGTTTAGGTTTTTGGGTTTAGGGTTTAGGGGCTTAGGGCTTATGGATTAGTGTTTTTTTGGTTTAGTGTTTAGGGTTTCGGGTTAGGGTTTTGGGTTTAGGGTTTAGGATTTAGAGTTTAGGGTTTAGTTTTTAGGATTTAGGGTTTAGGGTTTAGGGTTTAGGGCATAGGTTTCAGGGTTTAGGATTTAGGGTTTATGGTTTAGGGTTTCGAGTTTCTGATTTAGGGTTTTGGGTTTAGGGTATTGAGTTTAGGGTTTTAGGGTTCAAGGTTTACAGTTTGGTTTTTAGGGTTTAGGGTTCAGGGTTTAGGGTTTAGGGTTTAGGGTTAAGGTTTTGGGTTTAGAGTTTAGGGTTTAGTTTATAATGTTTAGGTTTTAGTGTTTAGGATTTAGGGTTTAGGGTTTATGATTTCGGGTTTAGTGTTTAGGTTTTAAGTTTTAGGATTTTGGGTTTAGGATTTAGGATTTATGGTTTAGGGTTTAGTGTTTTGGGTTTATGGTTTAGGGTTTAGGGTTTAGGGGTAAGGGTTTAGGGTTTAGGTTTTAAGGTTTATGGTTTAGGGTTTAGGTTTTAGGGTTTAGGATTTAGGGTTCTTTGGGTTTAGGGTTTAGGGTTTTCGGTTTAGGGTTTGGTGTTTAGCATTTAGGGTTTCGTTTTTTGGGTTTAGGGTTTAGTGTTTAGCGTTTAGGGCTCACGGTTTATGGTTTTTTAGGTTTGGGATTGTGGGTTTAATTTTTATGGTTTAGGGCTTAGGGTTTAGGATTTAGAGTTTACGGTTTTGCGTTTATGGCATAAGTTTTTGCGTTTAGGGTTTAGGGTTTAGGGTTTTTAGGGTTTAGGGTTTAGGATTTTGGGTTTAGGTTTTTTTGGGTTTTGGGTTTTGGTTTTAGTGTTATAGGGTTTAGGGTTTAGGGTTTCAGGTGTAGGGTTTTTGGTTTAAAGTTTTTGGGTTTAGCGTTTAGGGTTTATGGTTTAGTGTTTAGGGTTTAGGTTTTAATGTTTAGGGTTTAGGGTTTAGGGTTTAGTATTTTTGTGGTTTAGGTTTAGGGTTTAGGGTTTTAGGGTTTAGAGTTTAGTGTTTAGTGTTTAGGGTTTAGGGTTTCAGGTTTAGGGTTTAGGGTTTAGGGTTTTAGGGTTCAAGGTCTACGGATTAATGTTTAGTTTTTAGGGTTTAGGGCTTAGGGTTTACGATTTAGGGTTTGTGGTTTAGTGGTTGAGGTTTAGGTTTTTGGGTTTAGGGTTTAGGGGCTTAGGGCTTATGGATTAGTGTTTTTTTGGTTTAGTGTTTAGGGTTTCGGGTTAGGGTTTTGGGTTTAGGGTTTAATTTTTTTGGTTTAGGATTTTGAGTTTAAGGTTTAGGTTTTGGATTTAGGGTTTAGGGTTTAGGGTTTAGGGCATAGGTTTCAGGGTTTAGGGTTTAGGGTTTGCGGTTTAGGGTTTTGAGTTTCGGATTTAGGGTATTGAGTTTAGGGTTTTAGGGTTCAAGGTTTACGGTTTGGTTTTTAGGGTTTAGGGTTTAGGGTTTACGGTTAAGGTTTTGGGTTTAGAGTTTAGGGTTTAATTTATAATGTTTAGGTTTTAGTGTTTAGGATTTAGGGTTTAGGGTTTATGATTTCGGGTTTAGTGTTTAGGTTTGAAGTTTTAGGATTTTGGGTTTAGGATTTAGGATTTATGGTTTAGGGTTTAGTGTTTTGGGTTTATGGTTTAGGGTTTAGGGTTTAGGGGTAAGGGTTTAGGGTTTAGGTTTTAAGGTTTATGGTTTAGGGTTTAGGGTTTAGGGTTTAGGATTTAGGGTTCTTTGGGTTTAGGGTTTAGGGTTTTCGGTTTAGGATTTGGTGTTTAGCATTTAGGGTTTCGTTTCTTGGGTTTAGGGTTTAGTGTTTAGCATTTAGGGCTCACGATTTATGGTTTTTTAGGTTTGGGATTGTGGGTTAAATTTTTATGGTTTAGGGCTTAGGGTTTAGGATTTAGAGTTTACGGTTTTGCATTTATGGCATAAGTTTTTGTGTTTAGGGTTTAGGGTTTACGGTTTTTAGGGTTTAGGGTTTAGGATTTTGAGTTTAGGTTTTTTTGGGTTTTGGGTTTTGGTTTTAGCGTTATAGGGTTTAGGGTTTAGGGTTTCAGGTGTAGGGTTTTTGGTTTAAAGTTTTTGGGTTTAGCGTTTAGGGTTTATGGTTTAGTGTTTAGGGTCTAGGTTTTAATATTTAGGGTTTAGGGTTTAGGGTTTAGTATTTTTGTGGTTTAAGTTTAGGGTTTAGGGTTTAGGGTTTTAGGGTTTAGAGTTTAGTGTTTAGTGTTTAGTGTTTAGGGTTTAGGGTTTAGGGTTTAGGGTTTTAGGGTTCAAGGTCTACGGATTAATGTTTAGTTTTTAGGGTTTAGGGCTTAGGGTTTACGATTTAGGGTTTGTGGTTTAGTGGTTGAGGTTTAGGTTTTTGGGTTTAGGGTTTAGGGGCTTAGGGCTTATGGATTAGTGTTTTTTTGGTTTAGTGTTTAGGGTTTCGGGTTAGGGTTTTGGGTTTAGGGTTTAATTTTTAGGGTTTAGGATTTAGAGTTTAGGGTTTAGCTTTTTGGATTTAGGGTTTAGGGTTTACGGCATAGGTTTCAGGGTTTAGGGTTTAGGGTTTGCGGTTTAGGGTTTCAGGTTTCGGATTTAGGGTTTTGGGTTTAGGGTATTGAGTTTAGGGTTTTAGGGTTCAAGGTTTACGGTTTGGTTTTTAGGGTTTAGGGTTCAGGGTTTAGGGTTTAGGGTTTAGTCTTTAATGCATAGGTTTTCGGGTTTAGGGTTTAAGGTTTCTGGTTTAGGGTTTAGGGTTTAGGGTTTTGGGTTTTGGGTTTTAGGGTTTAGGGTTTAGGGGTTAGGGTTTAGGATTAGGGTTTAGGGTTTTGGGTTTAGGGTTTAGGGTTTAAGGTTTTTAGGGTTTAGGGTTTATGGTTTAGGATTTAGGGTTTTGGGTTTTTTGGGTTTAGGGTTTAGGGTTTATGAAATAGGGTTTAGGGTTTTTTGTGTTTAGGGTTTTAGGGTTTTGGGTTTAGGGTTTAGGGTTTAGAGTTATAGGGTTTAGGGTTTAGGGTTTCGGGTTTAGGGTTTTTTGTTTGGGGTATTTGGGTTTAGGGTTTAGTTTTTAGGGTTTGGGGTTTAGGGTTTTAAGGTTTAGGGTTTTGGGATTAGGGTCTAGTCTTTAAGGTTTACGGTTTAGGGTTTAGGATTTAGGGTTTATGGTTTAGGGTTTAGGGTTTAGGTTTTAGGGTTTAGGGTTTGAGGTTTAGTGTTTATGGGCTTAGGGTTTATGGTTTAGGATTTAGCCTTTAGGGTTTAGGGTTTAGGGTTTTAAGTTTTAGGGTTTTGGATATAGGGTTTAAGGTTTAGGGTTTAGGTTTTAGAGTTTTGAGTTTAAGGTTTTCTAGTCAGGGCTTTAAGCTTAGGTTTTAAGGTTTATGGTTTAGGGTTTAGGGTTTAGGGTTCTGTGTTTAGGGTTTAGGGATTTTTGGGTTTAGCATTTAGGGTGTTTTGGGTTTAGGGTTTAGGGTTTAAGGTTTGGCTTAGGGTGGATTATGCACCGAAACTGCGTAATTGGGCATCTTAACCCGGGTTTTACGGTTTATATTTTAATTAAATTTTTAAAATTGTCCAATATTTTAATAAAGTGTCAAAATCATCATTCTTGAATTTTATTGCACTAGTTATGAAGTTTTGGTAATTTTTTGTCGCATGAAAAATTCTCGGGAACCAAAACCGAGACGTGTTCGTATTTCATGCATAACTTTTCCGACCAAGTTCCAATCGAGACGATTCAAATTTCCAGAGAAAGAGGAAAGGATTATCTACAAGTTTCATGTTTTGAGTTTTGTGAGATACGGGCTCTAGAAGAGTCATATTTGCGATGAATAGAGAACAAAAAAATGAAAAAGAAAAAAAAGGAATATATATTAAATGGGCTTTGATTTGACCCGGCCATGCAGCCGGGTCGGATCAGCCAGATGGGTCAGGCGATTGGATCATTAGGGCTGTCCTCCTCCTCCCCTTATTTAATCTATTCTTCTTCTCTTTTCTCGGGTGTGCCCTGCGCACCATCTTTTCCTTTTGCTCTCTTCCTCTGTTCTTCTTCTTCTTCTTCTTCTTCTTTAATATTTTCCTGTCTTGTTTCTCTCTTCAGCCTCTCTCATTTCTCTCCTTCTTCTCCTCTCTTCTTCCTCTTCTTGCTTTGTTTCTCTTTCACTTAGTTATCTCCATCTCTGTCTCCTTCTTTCCTTTTCCCATGTCCTCCTCTGTAACTCTCATTCCTCCGAGCCGAGCACTACCAGCAACTCCTCGAGCACCAAACAGCCGGCCTTCCAGAATCTGCTCCAGCAAGGCAGACCCGAGAGCCTCCACCAGTTGTTCCACAGAATCTTGACCACCAGGTCCTCGACCAACACCAGCACAGCAGCCCCGGCCATCTCAGATACCAGCAGCAGCAGCAGCTACCAGCAGCAGCAAGTCCTCGGCTTTGCTCCAGCCCAATCTCCACAACTCCCTTGCAACAGCTTCCCGTGAAGCACCAGTAGGCTTCCCTTCTCCTCAATCCTCTGCACGAGCCTCTGCAGCAGAAAATCACCAACCCGAGACACTCCACAACAGGCCAGCACTCTTCCTCTGTTCCAGCTTCAACCGAGGACAACCAACCAGCACAGGCTCCTGTTTTCTCTCTCTCTCTTATTTTCTTTTCTTTCTTTTATTTTTAAAATTGCAATTAAATATTTCTTTTCTTTTGATTTAGTTATTTGTTAGAGTTTTTTTTTGAAAACTTGTTTGAATGAGTATTAATTAATTTTAATTTGTTTTAGTGAAGTTTAATTTTATTTGTTTATGTTTCTCCTAATTGTTACCATTAGATTTGAAGAATATAATTTAGTTTCTTTTATTTATTTATCGTTCGGTTTAGTTAGGGTCAATTTCGTCAAAATTCCTATTTTTCAGTTTTGTTAAAGTTCTTATTTTTATCTTTCGGTATCATTCAAAGTTTAGATTTTTGATGTGTTTGCATTTTTGTTCGAGTTCTCGGTTTGAATTATTGATCCGTATTAAAGGTTTGATTGTTAGTGTGTGTGTGTTTGATTAAGTTTCCTTTCCTGCGTGTTTCAATTCCTTATTTGTAGTTTCCATTTTTAATTAGTGCGTGTTTCAATGTTTCCTTAGGTAGATTAGAGTTTCCATTCTTACATGTTTTAGTTTCATGTTTTAGGTTTCCAGTTTTTATTAACGCGTGTCCCAATGTTTCTTTAAGTAAACTAGGATTTCTATTCTTGTTTTCTTTTATTTAGTGCATGTTAGTTTAGGGTTTTAAATTATGTGTCATTTAATTCATCAAAAGTGAAATTGAACAATCTTGAAAAACCCCGAATCTGAACTAAGTTCAGTGCAATTTAATTTTGATTGGGAGAACGTTAAATCTGAGATTAAACGCATTCCCTGAGGAGACGATCTAGCCCTTGGGTTTAATATTACACGACAGAACTCCTATACTTGGGATAGCTTCCAAGCTGCTCATTTTTCGAGTGAGTCAAGTTTTTGGCGCCGTTGCCGGGGAATGTCATTTTTAGTCTCAAATTTATGTTTTTCCCGTCATTTTTATTAGCTTTATAAAAAAAGAAAAAAAAAAATAGAAAACAAAAACAAAAAAATTTTGAGTTTTGAAAAATGGCTGCACCTGCACCGCGCACGATAATGGATTTTTCACAGCTTGAATATGCCACTACATCCTCTTCCACTGTTTTGCCTTATGACGAGCTTAATTTCATGATGCAGCGCGGGAGGACGTCGTTGCTACCCGAGTTCTACGGGACGGAATCTGAGTGCCCATATCAGCACTTAGCAGAGTTTGAATTAACCTGCAACATGTTTTTCTCTCATGCTAGAACTAACGAATCTACTAGACTGAATTTATTTCTTGCTACTTTGCAGGATAGGGCACTGATTTGGTTTCATTCTATGAGACCTCATTCTATCATTAATTGGGTTGATATGGAGCGTGAATTCCTGCATGCATTTTGCCCCTTACATAAAACTCAATTTCAACAGGAACAAATTCTTAATTTTGTGCAGCAAGATGACGAGACATTTCGGGCTTGCTGGGAGCGATTCAAGGATTTACTAAGCACTTATTCACATCACGGGTTTGACTCATGGAGGTTAGCTGATTATTTTTATAGTGCTCTTACCCCTGATTGCAAGTGTTTTGTCCAGACTCAGTCTAATGGAGAGCCCGTCAGCGAGGGTCCATATCAGGTATTATCATTATTTGATTACTTAGCTGACAATGTCCCACAGTGGAACACACGATGCACTCAGGCACCCATGACTGCACACCCTATTAGTACAATTAGTGGTGGTGATGCATATGAACTACCAAAATACCCAGATATTCCTCCGCCTCATTACCAGCCACAACAGATCCCTCAGAGCGGTACGCCGTCGGAATTTCTGGAAGATAGCATAACTCAGATGGCGAACATGCTCCAGCAGTTCATACAAACTCAAGTCGATCATAATAATGAATTGCGGGACATCATTAATGCGATAAGAACGCAGTTGGACATCTTAGAAAATGAAGAATTGCCCGTGGAAGAGTACCAGCAGTCACACCAACAATACACGATGTTTCTGTTGAGACAGTAAAGGCCACCATCACTTTGAGAAGTGAAAGAGAAGTCCCCCAACCTGAGATGCTTATCGTCGGACAACCAGTTGTCTCAGCACTAGAAGTCATGGCTAAACCAGAAGAGGTCAAAGAAAAATCTGAGGAAACGAGGTCAGAAGCGGAGCAGTTAGTTGATGAGGAGACTGATACTCATACGGAGTACCAACCTGTGGTACCTCACACTCCGAGCTCAGAAATCGTGAAATTGTCACTCTCGCCTTAATCAGATGTTAAGGAGCCTAATGTGGAGGCAAACTCTTGCAGTGGTATGATGATATGTACACCCGTTAAAGAGGGTGACCAGTCTGGTGAGCATATGATTTTCAAAGAATCAGGTAAAACCTTTAATGTTAATGCTTCTAAAGAACTGCAGGTAATTATTCTGATCACTTTCTCTCAACCGTTAGTTCGTAAAGAAGCACATTTCCTGGACACAATGTTGAATAAAGACCCTTTCTTATCCACACACGAGGGTCGACCTGCACACAAATTGTTTGGTATTTTGACACACATTAATTCATTTAAGGTTGATTTTCGCGCAGGTATGACAACTGATTGATTGTGGCGGCTCAAATTTGGAGAACCGCCAATGCAATTTATAGACCTACGACCACCAGACGAAATTCCTCCAGAGCCTCTGCCAAGACAATTGTGATGTTTTTCTTTCCCTTATTTTCCTTTTATTTTATCTTATTTTATTTTTAGTTAGTTTTCAGGTCTATTTTCTCTTAGTTCGATTTTTGTTTTCCGTTATTTCGCCACTCAGGTACGCCTTACTTGTCCTGTGCACAGTATTTTCTATTTCCCCTATGCTTTCACATTGAGGACAATGTTCCACTTTAGTTGGGGGGGGATGAGCATTCACATATGACACTGTGCACGTACACGTACTGGGTTTAAAAAAAAAATAAAAAAAATCAAAAAATAAAAAAGAGAAAGAGAAAGAAAGGAGGAGCACTGAAAAATTACACTGCACTATGCCATGCTTAACACTGTGTATACCTTTCACATACTTGCGCATAACTTACGAATTACACACTTCAGTCAATCATGCGTAGTTTTCTCTTTATATGATCTTATGACTCCATGAAGAATCAATTGGTAGTACATTCGTGTTAATTTGGCTATATAATTTCTTATATTTACACGGCATCTCACGAGGCTGAATAAACACATTCACGTGATTCATTGCACTTAGGGTTTCTGTGAGCATTGAGAGAACACCCGTGGCGACTATGACACCTTGTGAGATATCCTTGAGCTATTTATCGTCCTTTTGAGCGTTAATATCAAATCAGAGTTCACAGAACTCAATTCTATTTTTTTGGATGATTTCTTGTACACTAGTCTTTGTTTTTGATTTGCTAGTCTAGAGGTGACACCTAGTGGAGAGATAGAAACCTAAGTCTTGTAGCCTACTTAAAATGTGAAGGCTGAGCCACCCCTAGAGATAGACTTAATTCATGAACTCTTATTCGAGCTCAATTCCCATTGATGGTATGAAGATTACAAAAGAAGTGTTATGATTGTCCTAGTTGATCAAGAAAAGACAGAAAATAAAGAATAAGCAATACACATGCGCATGAAATGAAATGTCAATGCCGGCCCAAATACATATCACAAAAAGTAAAGGACGACACATATTTTCCACGTATGAAGATTCTTCAACCGGTTAATGCCTCAGATGTATTCATGACAAGTTTGTGAGTAAGTTGATCTAGGGTGGCCTCAGTTGGATATGGTGAGTAGGTGAGAAGATGCTAGGGTGAAGGATCCGACACCTCATAGATAGGCTAGATCCTTTCCAGACTAGTCCACTCCATATACTTAGTGTTGTTCCTTTTAATATGTGGGATGTTTAATCGCAACACTCCTCCTCACATATAACGAGTGAACCCATTTTCTTTGAGTGTTTTTGAGGGTATACCAGCTAGGTCGAGTCAAAGCAACTGTTCTATAGGTGTCCATTAGCGTCTTAGGTGTACTGAGTCACACACATCACACACACCTCGAGAGTTTACCTATTTATACTCAAACTTATATGATTGCATTAACTCTGAATGTGCCATTGATTAACTTCATGTGAGTATACTGCTCTTAAATGACATATAAACGATGAAATTTGCATGAGTGATGGGCTTTGGAGTCGTGTGCATTGACGGGCTTAGGGTTTAACATTTATGGTTTTGGGTTTAGGGTTTCGGGTTTAGGGTTTAGGGTTTAGGGTTTAGTTTTTAGGGTTTAGGGTTTAAGGTTTTTAGGGTTTAGGGTTTTGGATTTAGGGTGTTGGGTTTTTAGGGTTTAGGGTTTAAGGTTTATGAAATAGGGTTTAGGGTATTTTCTGTTTAGGGTTTCAGGGTTTTGGGTTTTGGGTTTAGGGTTTAGGGTTTAGAGTTATAATGTTTAGGGTTTAGGGTTTAGAGTTATAAAGTTTAGGGTTTGGGGTTTCGGGTTTATGGTTTTTGGTTTAGGGTATTAGGGTTTAGGGTTTAGTTCTTAGGGTTTAGGGATTAGGGTCTAGTTTTTAGGGTTTACGGTATAGGGTTTAGGATTTAGGGTTTATTGTTTAGGGTTTAGGTTTTAGGGTTTAGGGTTTATAGGCTTAGGGTTTAGGGTTTAGGATTTAGGTTTTAGGGTTTAGGGTTTAGGGTTTTAGGGTTTAGGGTTTCGGATATAGGGTTTAGGGTTTAGGGTTTAGGGTTTAGGTTATAGAGTTTAGGGTTTAGGGTTTTCGGGTTAGGGTTTTAGGCTTAGGTTTTAAGGTTTATGGTTTAGGGTTTAGGGTTTAGGGTTTAGGGTTTAGGGTTTAGGGATTTTTAGGTTTAGCGTTTAGGGTTTTTTGGGTTTAGGGTTTTGGTTTTGGGGTTTAGGGCTTAGGGTTTAGGGTTAGGGTTTAGGGTTTAGGGTTTAGATTTTAAGGTTTAGGGTTTAGGGTTTGGAACTTAGGTTTTAAGGTTTATCGTTTAGTGTCTAGGGTTTTTTGGGTTTAGGGTTTAGCGTTTAGGGTTTAGGGTTAAGGTTTAGGGTTTAGGGTTTAGGGTTTAGGGTTTAGTTTATAAGTTTTAGGGTTTAGGGTTTAGGTTTTAGGGTTTAGGATTTTTGGTTTAGGGTATTAGCGTTTAGGGTTTAGTTTTTAGGGTTTGGGGTTTAGGGTTTTAAGGTTTAGGGTTTAGGGATTAGGGTCTAGTTTTTAGGGTTTACAAATTAGGGTTTTGGATTTAGGGTTTTTGGTTTAAGGTTTAGGATTTAGGTTTTAGGGTTTAGGGTTTAGGGTTTTGGGTTTTGGGTTTAATTTTTATGGTTTAGGGTTTAGGGTTTAGGATTTAGAGTTTATGATTTTGCGTTTATGGGATAAGTTTTAGGGTTTAGGGTTTTTAGGGCGTAGGGTTTAGGATTTAGGGTTCAGGGTTTTTTGGGTTTAGGGTTTTGGTTTCAGCGTTATAGGGTTTAGGGTTTATGGTTTTAGGTTTAAGGTTTTTGGTTTTGGGTTTTTAGGTTTAGCCTTTAGGGTTTAGGGTTTAGGTTTTAAGGTTTAGGGTTTAGGGTTTAGGGTTTTAAGGTTCAAGGTCTAGGGTTTAGGGTTTAGTTTTTAGGATTTAGGGTTTTGGGTTTTAGGCTTTAGGCTTTAGGGATTTGGGTTTAGTTTTTAGGGTTAAGGGCTTAGGGTTTAGGATTTAGGGTTTGTGGTTTAGGAGTTGGGGTTTAGGTTTTAGGGTTTAGGGTTTAGGGGCATAGGGCTTATGGTGTAGGGTTTTTTGGGTTTAAGGTTTAGGGTTTCGGGTTACAGTTTTGGGTTTAGGTTTTAATTTTTAGGGTTTAGGATTTAGAGTTTAGGGTTTAGGTTTTAGGATTTAGGGTTTAGGGTTGAGGGTTTAGGGCATAGGTTTCAGGGTTTAGGGTTTAGGGTTTGCGATTTAGGGTTTATGGTTTCGGATTTATGGTTTTGGGTTTTGGGTTTTAGGGTTCAAGGTTTAGGGTTTAGATTTTAGGGTTTAGGGTTCAGGATTTAGGGTTTAGGGTTTAGGGTTTAGGATTAAGGGTTTAGGGTTTCGTGTTTAGGGCATAGGTTTTCGAGTTTAGGGTTTAACGTTTCTGGTTTAGGGTTTAGGGTTTAGGGTTTAGGGTTTCGGGTTTAGGGTTTACGATTTAGGGGTTAGGGTTTAGGGTTTAGTTTTTAGGGTTTTGGGTTTAGGGTTTAGGGTTTAAGGTTTTTAGGGTTTAGGGTTTAGGATTTAGGGTTTTGGGTTTTTTGGGTTTAGGGTTTAGGGTTTATGAAATAGGGTTTAGGGTTTTTTGTGTTTAGGGTTTTAGGGTTTTGGGTTTAGGGATTTTTGGGTTTAGCGTTTAGGGTTTTTTGGGTTTAAGGTTTAGGGTTTAGTGTTTAGGGCTTAGGGTTTAGGGTTAGGGTTTAGGGTTTAGGGTTTAGGTTTTAAGGTTTAGGGTTTAGGGTTTAGTACCTAGGTTTTAGGGTTTAGGGTTTAGTATTTATGGTTTTTTGGGTTTAGGGTTTCGGGTTTAGGGTTTAGAGTTTAGGGTTTAGGGTTAAGGTTTAGGGTTTAGGGTTTATGGTTTTGTTTATAAGGTTTAGGGTTTAGGGTTTAGGATTTAGGGTTCAGGGTTTACGATTTAGGGTTTAGTGTTTAGGTTTTATTTTTTAGGGTTTTGGGTTTTGGGTTTAAAGCTTCGGGTCTAGTGTTTAGGGTTTAGGGTTTATGGGTAGGGGTTTAGGGTTTTGGTTTTATGGTTTATGGTTTAGGGTTTAGGGTTTAGGGTTTAGGATTTGGGGTTCTTTGGGTTTAGGGTGTAGGGTTTAGGGTTTAGGGTTAGGGTTTTGGGTTCAGTGTTTAGGGTTTCGTTTTTAGGGTTTAGGGTGTAGGGTTTAGGTTTTAATGTTTAGGGTTTAGGGTTTAGGGCTCACGGTTTAGGGTTTTTTGGGTTTAGGGTTTTGGGTTTAATTTTTATGGTTTAGGGTTTAGGGTTTAGGATTTAGAGTTTAGGGTTTTGCGTTTATGGCATAAGTTTTAGGGTTTAGGGTTTAGGGTTTAGGGTTTTTAGGGTTTCGAGTTTAGGATTTAGGGTTTTGGGTTTAGGATTTTGCGTTTAAGGTATTTTGGGTTTAGGGTCTTTTTTTTAGCGTTGTAGGGTTTAGGATTTAGGGTTTTTGGTTTAGCATTTTTGGATGTAGCGTTTAGGGTTTAGGGTTTAGGGTTTAGTATTTTTGTGGTTCAAGTTTAGGCTTTAGGGTTTTAGGGTTTAGGGTTTAGGGTTTAGTTTTTAGGGTTTAGGGTTTAGGGTTTAGGTTTTTGGGTTTTGGGTTTTGGGTTTAGGGTTTTAGGGTTCAAGGTCTAGGGTTTAGGGTTTTTGGCTTTAGGGTTTAGGGATTTGGGTTTAGTTTTTAGGGTTTAGTGCTTAGGGTTTAGGATTTAGGGTTTGTGGTTTACGGGTTGGGGTTGAGGTTTTAGGGTATAGGTATAGGGGCTTAGGGCTTATGGTTTGAGGTTTTTTTGGTTTAGGGTTTAGTGTTTCGGGTTAGGGTTTTGGGTTTTATGGTTTAACTTTTAGGGTTTAGGATTTAAAGTTTAGGGTTTAGGTTTTAGGATTTAGGGTTTGGGTTTAGGGTTTAGGGTTTAGGTTTCAGGGTTTAGGGTTTAGGGTTTATGATTTAGGGTTTAGGGTTTTGAGTTTAGGGTTTTAGGGTTCAGGGTTGAGGGTTTGGTTTTTAGGGTTTAGGGTTTAGGGTTTAGGGTATATGGTTTAGGATTAAGGGTTTAGGGTTTAGTGTTTTGGGCGTTGGTTTCCGGGTTTAGGGTTTAACATTTAGGGTTTAGGGTTTAGGGTTTCGGGTTTAGGGTTTAGTTTTTAAGGTTTAGGGTTTAAGGTTTTTAGTGTTTAGGGTTTTGGATTTAGGGTTTTGGGTTTTTTGGGTTTAGGGTTTAGGGTTTATGAAATAGGGTTTAGGGTTTTTTCTGTTTAGGGTTTCAGGGTATTGGGTTTTGGGTTTAGTAGGGTTTAGGGTTTAGAGTTATAGGGTTTAAGGCTTAGGGTTTCGGTTTTAGGGTTTTGGGTTTAGGGTATTTGTTTTTAGGGTTTAGTTTTTAGGGTTTGGGGTTTAGGGTTTAGGGATTGGGGTCTAGTTTTTAGGGTTTACGCTTTAGGGTTTGGGATTTAGGGTTTATGGTTTAGGGTTTAGGGTTTAGGTTTTAGGGTTTAGGGTTTGGGGTTTAGGGTTTATGGGCTTAGGTTTAGGGTTTAGGATTTAGGGTTTAGGGTTTCGGATATAGGATTTAGGGTTTAGGTTATGGTGTTTAGGGTTTAGGGTTTTCGGGTTAGGGTTTTGGGCTTAGGTGTTAAGGTTTGTGGTATAGGGTTTGGTGTTTAGGGTTTAGGGTTTATGGTTTAGGGATTTTTGTGTAGAGCGTTTAGGGTTTTTTGGGTTTAGGGTTTAGGGTTTAGGGCTTAGGGTTTAGGGTTTAGGGATTAGGTTTTAAGTTTTAGGGTTTAGGGTTTAGCACTTAGGTTTTAAGGTTTAGGGTTTAGTGTTTAGGGTTTAGTATTTAAGGTTTTTTGGGTTTAGGGTTTTGGGTTTAGGGTTTAGGGTTTAGGGTTTAAGGTTTAGGGTTTAGGGTTTAGGGTTTAGTTTATAATGTTTAGGTTTTAGTGTTTAGGATTTAGGTTTAAGGTTTACGATTTCGGGTTTCGTGTTTAGGTTTTAAGTTTTAGGGTTTAGGGTTTAGGGTTTAGGATTTATGGTTTAGGGTTTAGTGTTTTGGGTTTAGGGTTTAGGGTTAGGGTTTAGGGTTTAGGGGTAAGGGTTTAGCCTTTAGGTTTTATGGTTTGTGGTTTAGGGTTTAGGTTTTATGGCTTAGGATTTAAGGTTCTTTGGGTTTAGGGTTTAGGGTTTTCGGTTTAGGGTTTAGGGTTTAGCGTTTAGGGTTTCATTTTTTTGGTTTAGGGTTTAGGGTTTAGGGCTCACAGTTTGTGGTTTTTTGGGTTTAGGATTTTGTGTTTAATTTTTTTTGTTTAGGGTTTAGGGTTTAGGATTTAGAGTTTACGATTTTGCGTTTATGGCATAAGTTTTTGGGTTTAGGGTTTAGGTTTTAGGGTTTAGGATTTAGGGTTTAGGTTTTTTTGGGTTTTGGGTTTTGGTTTTAGCGTTATAGGGTTAGGGTTTAGGGTTTTAGGTTTTGGGATTTTGGTTTAAGGTTTTTGGGTTTAGCGTTTAGGGTTTATGGTTTAGTGTTTAGGGTTTAGGTTTTAATGTTTAGGGTTTAGGGTTTAGGGTTTAGTACTTTTGTGATTTTGGTTGAGGGTTTAGGGTTTTAGGGTTTAGAGTTTAGTGTTTAGGGTTTAGGGTTTAGGGTTTCAGGTTTTGGGTTTTGGGTTTAGGGTTTAGGGTTTCAGGTTTTGGGTTTTGGGTTTAGGGTTTTAGGGTTCAAGATCTTGGGATTAGTGTTTAGTTTTTAGGGTTTAGGGCTTAGGGTTTACGATTAAGGGTTTGTGGTTTAGGGGTTGGGGTTTAGGTTTTAGGGTTTATGGTTTTGGGGCTTAGGGCTTATGGACTAGGGTTTTTTTGGTTTAGTGTTTAGGGTTCCGGGTTAGGGTTTTGGGTTTAGGGTTTAATTTTTAGGGTTTAGGATTTAGAGTTTAGGGTTTAGGTTTTTGGATTTGGGGTTTAGGGTTTAGGGTTTAGGGCATAGGTTTCAAGGTTTAGGGTTTAGGGTTTAGGGTTTAGGATTTAGTGTTTTGGATTTAGGGTTTAGGGTTTAGGGTTTTGAGTTGGGGGTTTTAGGGTTCATGGTTTAGGGTTTAGTTTTTAGGGTTTAGGGTTCAGGGTTTGGGGTTTAGTGTTTAGGATTAAGGGTTTAGGGTTTGGTCTTTAGGGCATAGGTTTCCGGGTTTAGGTTTTAACGTTTCTGGTTTAGGGTTTAGGGTTTAGGGTTTAGGGTTTGGGGTTTCGGGTTTAGGGTTTAGGGTTTAGGGTTTAGGGTTTAGGGTTGAAGGTTTTTAGGGTTTAGGGTTTAGTACTTAGGGTTTGGGTTTTGGGTTTTAAGGTTTAGGGTTTAGGGATTAGGGTGTAGTTTTTAGGGTTTATGGTTTAGGGTTTAGGATTGAGGGTTTATGGTTTAGGGTTTAGGGTTTAGGGTTTATGGGCTTAGGGTTTAGGGTTTAGGTTTTAGGGTTTAGGGTTTTTGGGTTTAGGGTTTCGGATATAGGGTTTAGGGTTTAGGGTTTAGGGTTTAGGTTGTAGAGTTTATGGTTTAAGGTTTTCGGGCTAGGGTTTTGGGCTTAGGTTTTAAGGTTTATGGTTTAGGATTTTGTGTTTAGGGTTCAGGGTTTATGGTTTAGGGATTTTTGGGTTTAGCGTTTAGGGTTTTTTGGGTTTCTGGTTTTGGTTTTTGGATTTAGGGCTTAGGGTTTAGGGCTTAGGGTTTAGGGTTTAGGGTTTACGTTTTAAGTTTTAGGGTTTAGAGTTTGGAACTTAGGTTTTAAGGTTTATGGTTTAGTGGCTAGGGTTTTTTGGGTTTAGGGTTTCGGGTTTAGGGTTTAGGGTTAAGGTTTAGGGTTTAGGGTATTAGCGTTTAGGGTTTAGTTTTTAGGGTTTGGGGTTTAGGGTTTTAAGGTTTAGGATTTAGGGATTAGGGTCTAGTTTTTAGGGTTTACGGTTTAGGGTTTTGAATTTAGGGTTTATGGTTTAGGGTTTAGGATTTAGGTTTTAGGGTTTAGGGTTTGGGGTTTGGGGTTTATGTGCTTAGGGTTTAGGGTTTATGATTTAGACTTTAGGGTTTAGGGTTTAGGGTTTCTGATATAGGGTTTAGGGTTTAGGGTTTAGGTTATAGAGTTTAGGGTTTAGGGTTTTCGGGTGAGGGTTTGGGGCTTAGGTTTTAATGTTTATGGTTTAGTGTTTTGGGTTTAGGGTTCAGGGTTTATGGTTTAGGGATTTTTGGGTTTAGCGTTTAGGGTATTTTGGGTTTAGGGTTCTGGTTTTAGGGTTTAGGGCTTAGGGTTTAGGGTTAGGGTTTAGGGTTTAGGGTTTAGGTTTTAAGGTTTAGGGTTTAGGGTTTGGAACTTAGGTTTTAAGGTTTATGGTTTAGTGTTTAGGTTTTTTTTGGGTTTAGGGTTTCGGGTTTAGGGTTAAGGTTTAGGGTTTAGGGTTTAGGGTTTAGTTTATAAGGTTTAGGGTTTAGGGTTTAGGTTTTAGGGTTTAGGATTTAGGGTTTAGGGTTTATGATTTAGGGTTTAGTGTTTAGGTTTTAAGTTTTAGGGTTTTGGGTTTAAAGCTCCGGGTCTGGGGTTATGGGTTTAGGGTTTAGGGTTTAGGGCTTAGGATTTATTGTTTAGGGTTTAGTGTTTTTGGTTTAGGGGTAAGGGTTTAGGGTTTAGGTTTTAAGGTTTATGGTTTAGGGTTTAGGGTTTTGGGTTTAGGATTTAGGGTTCTTTGGGTTTAGGGTTTTGGGTTTTGGGTTTAGGGTTTTGGGTTTAGAGTTTAGGGTTTCGTTTTTTTGGTTTAGAGTTTAGGGTTTGAGGTTTAGGGCTCGCGGTTTATGGTTTTCTTGGTCTGGGATTTTGGGTTTAATTTTTATGGTTTAGGGTTTAGTGTTTAGGATTTAGAGTTTACGATTTTGTGTTTGTGGCATAAGTTTTAGGGTTTAGGGTTTAGGGTTTAAGGTTTAAGGTTAAGGTTTTTAGGGTTTAGGGTTTAGGAATTAAGATTTAGGTTTTTTTGGGTTTTGGGTTTTGGTTTTAGCGTTATAGGGTTTAGGGTTTAGGGTTTAGGGTTTCAGGTTTAGGGTTTTTGGGTTTAACATTTAGGGTTTATGGTTTAGGGTTTAGGGTTTAGGTTTTAATGTTTACGGTTTAGGGTTTAGGGTTTAGTATTTTTGTGGTTTAGGTTTAGTGTTTAGGGTTTAGAGTTTAGGGTTTAGGGTTTAGGGTGAAGTTTTTAGGGTTTAGGGTTTAGGGTTTAGGGTATCGGGTTTAGGGTTTTAGGGTTCAAGGTTTAGGGATTAGTTTTTAGTTTTTTGGGTTTAGGGCTTAGGTTTATGATTTAGGGTTTATGGTTCAGGGGTTGAGGTTTAGGTTTTAGGATTTAGGGTTTAGGGGCTTAGGGCTTATGGATTAGGGTTTTTTTGGTTTAGGGTTTAGGGTTTCGGGTTTGGGTTTAGGGTTTTATTTTTAGGGTTTAGTGTTTGGGTTTTAGGGTTTAGGTTTTTGGTGTTAGGGTTTTGGGTTTAGGTTTTAGGGTTTAGGGTTTAGGGCATAGGTTTTAGGGTTTAGGGTTTAGGGTTTACGATTTGGGCTTTTGGGTTTCGGATTTAGGGTTTTGGGTTTAGGGTTTTGAGTTTAGGGTTTTAGGGTTCAGGGTTTAGGGTTTAGGGTTTAAGGTTTAGGATTAAGGGTTTAGGGTTTAGTGTTTAGGGCATAGGTTTCCGGGTTTAGGGTTTAACATTTAGGGTTTAGGGTTTAGGGTTTAGACTTTTGGGTTTAGGGTTTAGGTTTTAGTGTTTAGCATTTAGAGTTTATCGTTTAGGGGTTAGGGTTTAGGGTTTAGGTTTTAAGGTTTATGGTTTACGGTTTAGGGTTTAGGGTTTAGGATTTAGGGTTTTTTTGATTTTAGGGTTTATGATTTTTGTTTTAGGTTGTTTTGGGTTTAGGGTTTAGGGTTTGGCGTTTAGGGGTTTAGTTTTTAGGGTTTAGGGTTTAGGGTTTAGGTTTTAGGGTTTAGGGTTTTCGGTTTAGGGCTTAGGGTTTAGGGTTTAAGATTTAGGGCTTAGGATTTAGGGTTGAGGGTTTTGGGTTTAGGAGTCTAGGATTTAGCATTTTGGGAATTTAGGGTTTAGGGTTTAGGATTTAGCATTATAGGGTTTAGGGTTTCGGGTTTTCAGTTTTAGGGTTTAGGGTTTAGGGTTTAAGGATTTGGGTTTAGGATTTAGGTTTTTAGGCTTACGGTTTAGGGTTCACGGTTTAGTATTTTTTTAGGTTTAGGTTGAGGGTTTAGGATTTTTGGTTTTAGAGTTGATGGTTCAGGGTTTAGTTTTTATGGTTTAGGGTTTAAGGCTTAGGGTTTAGGGTTTTGGGTTTAAGGTGTTGGGTTTAGGGTTTTGGGGTTCAGGGTTTACTATTTTGCGTTTGTGGCAAAAGTTTTTGGGTTTAGGGTTTTTAGGGTTTAGGGTTTAGGTTTTTTTGGATTTTCAGTTTTGGTTTTAGCGTTATAGGGTTTAGGGTTTAGGGTTTTAGGTTTAAGGTTTTAGGGTTTAGGATTTAGGGTTTAGGGTTTAGTTTTTAATGTTTAGGGTTTAGGGTTTAGGGTTTAGTATTTTTGTGGTTTAGGTTTAGGGTTTAGGGTTTTAGGGTTTAGAGTTAAGGGATCAGGGTTTAGGGTTTTAGGGTTCAAGGTCTAGGGATTAGTGTTTAGTTTTTAGGGTTAAGGGCTTAGGGTTTACGATTTAGGGTTTATGGTTTAGGGGTTGGGGTTTAGGTTTTAGGGTTTAGGGTTTAGGGGCTTAGGGTTTATGGATTAGGGTTTTTTAGGTTTAGGGTTTAGGGTGTCGGGTTTAGGTTTTGGGTTTAGGGTTTAATTTTTAGGGTTTAGTGTTTAAGTTTTAGGGTTTAGGGTTTTGGTGTTAGGGTTTTAGGTTTTGGTTTTAGGGTGTAGGGTTTAGGGCATAGGTTTCAGGGTTTAGGGTTTAGGGTTTACGGTTTGGGGTTTAGGGTTTCGGATTTAGGGTTTAGGGTTTAGGGTTTAGGGTTTTGTGTTTAGGGTTTTAGGGTTTATGGTTTAGGGTTTAGTGTTTAGGATTTAGGGTTTAGGGTTTAGTGTTTAGGGTATAGGTTTCCGGTTTTAGGGTTTAACGTTTAGTGGTTAGGGTTTAGGGTTTAGGGTTTAGGGTTTAGGATTTATGGTTTAGGGTTTAGTGTTTAGCATTTAAGGTTTACTGTTTAGGGGTTAGTTTAGGTTTTAAGGTTTATGGTTTAGGGTTTAGGGTTTAGGGTTTAGGATTTAATATTTTTTTGATTTTAGGGTTTTCGATCTAGGTTTTAGGTTGTTTTGGGTTTAGGGTTTAAGGGTTCAGGGTTTACGGTTTAAGGTTTAACTTTTAGGGTTTAGGGTTTAAAGTTTTAGGCTTTAGGGTTTAGGGATTAGGGTTTAGTTTTAGGGTTTTGGGCGTAGGGTTTATGGTTTACGGGTTAGGGTTTAAGGTTTAGAGGCGTAGGGTTTAGGGTTTAGCGATTTTTGGGTTTTGGGTTTTGGGTTTAGGGTTTCGAGTTTAAGGTTTAGCGTTAGGGTTTAGGGTTTAGTGTTTAGTTTTTAGGGTTTAGGGTTTAGGGTTTAGGGTTTAGAATTTAGGGTTTAGAGTTTAGGGTTTAGTGTTTATGGTTTAGGGCATCGGTTTCAAGGTTTAGGGTTTAGGGTTTCCGATTTAGGGTTTTGGGTTTTGGGTTTTAGGGTTCAGAGTTTAGGGTTTAGGATTTATTTTTTAGGGTTCAGGGTTTAGGGTTTAGGTTTTATTTTTTAGGGTTCAGGGTTTAAGGTTTTAGGGTTTAGGGTTTTAGGCTTTAGGGTTTCGGATTTAGGGTTTAGGGTTTGAGGTCTAGGGTTTAGGTTATAGGGTTTAGGGTTTAGTGTTTAGGGTTTAGGGTTTTTTGGGTTTTGAATTTAGGGTTTCGAGTTTAGGGTCTTGGCTTTAGGGTTTAGGGTTTAGGGATTTGGGTTTAGGGTTTAGTTTTTAGGGTTTAGGGTTTAAGGTTTTTAGGGCTTAGGGTTTAGGATTTAGGGTTTTGGGTTTTTTGGGATTAGGGTTTAGTGTTTATGAAATAGGGTTTAGGGTTTCTGGTGTTTAGTGTTTTTGGGTTTTGGGTTTAGGGTTTAGGGTTTAGAGTTATAGGGTTTTGGGTTTAAGGTTTTTGGTTTAGGGTATTAGGGTTTAGGGTTTAGTTTTTAGGGTTTGGGGTTTAGGGTTTTAAGGTTTAGGGTTTAGGGATTAGGGTCTAGTTTTTAGGGTTTACGGTTTAGGGTTTAGGATTTAGGGTTTATGGTTTAGGGTTTAGGGTTTAGGTTTTAGGGTTTAGGGTTTAGGGTTTAGGGTTTATGGGCTTAGGGTTTAGGGTTTACGATTTTAGGTTTATGGTTTAGGGTTTAGGGTTTTAGGGTTTAGGGTTTCGGATATAGGGTTTAGGGTTTAGGGTTTAGGTTATAGAGTTTAGGGTTTGGGGTTTGGCGTTTAGGGTGTAGGGTTTTGGGGTTCGGGTTTAGGGTTTAAGGTTTTGGAGTTAGGTTTTAGGTTTAGGTTTTAAGGTTTAGGGTTTAGGGTTTAGGGTTTGGGAATTTTTGGGTTTAGCATTTAGGGTTTTTAGGGTTTCAGGTTTAGGGAAGAGGGTTTAGGGTTAGGGTTTAGGGTTTAGGTTTTAGGTTTTAAGGTTTAGGGTTTAGGGTTTAGCACTTAGGTTTAAGGTTTAGGGTTTAGGGTT
Source organism: Malania oleifera (assembly GCF_029873635.1). Classification (NCBI taxonomy): domain Eukaryota; kingdom Viridiplantae; phylum Streptophyta; class Magnoliopsida; order Santalales; family Ximeniaceae; genus Malania; species Malania oleifera. Next base: position 28,805 of record NW_026652139.1, read on the forward strand.
TTTTGGGTTTAGGGTTTCGGGTTTAGGGTTCAGGGTGAAGGTTTAGGGTTTAAATTATAAGGTTTAGGGTTTAGGGTCTAGGTTTTAGGGTTTAGGATTTCGGGTTTAGGGTTTAGGGCATAAGTTTTAGGGTTTAGGATTTAAGGTTTAGGGGTTATGATTTAGGGTTTAGGGTTTAGCGTTTAGGGTTTAGGATTTAGGGTTTAGGGTTTAGGGTTTAGTGTTTAGGTTTTAGGGTTTAGGGTTTAGGGTTTAGGATTTTTTGGTTTATGCTTTGGGTTTTGGGTTTTTGGCTTTAAGGTTTAGGGTTTAGGGTTTTAGGTTTAGCGTTATAGGGTTTAGGGTTTTGGGTTTAGGGTTTTAGGGTTTTAGGGTTTTGGGTTTAGGGTTTATGGTTTTGGGTTTAGGGTAGAGATTTTATGGTTTAGGCTTTATGGTTTAGGATTTTTTTGGTTTAGGTTTGGGGTGTTGGGTTTTAAGGTTTAGTGTTTAAAGTTTACAATTTAGTTTTTAGGGTTTAGGGTTTAGGGTTTTTGTTTCAGATTTAGGGTTTCAGGTTTTTGGTTTTTGGGTTCAGGGTTTTGGCATTAGGGTTTAGGGTTTTAGGGTTTAGGGTTTAGGGTCTAGGGATTAGAGTTTGGTTTGTAGGGTTTACGGCTTAGGGTTTAGGATTTAGGGTTTATGGTTTAGGGGCTAGGGTTTAGGTTTTTTGGTTTAAGGTTTAGGGTTTAGGGATTTTTGGGTTTACGGTTTAAGGTTTCGTGTTTTGGGGTTAGGGTTTAAGGTTTAGGGTTTAGGTTTTAGGGTTTAGGGTTTAGTTTTTAGGGTTTAGGGTTTAGGGTTAGGGTTTAGGATTTAGGGTTTAGGGTTTGGGGTTTAGGGCATAGGTTTGAGGGTTTGGGGTTTACGGTTTAGGGTTTAGGGTTTAGGGTTTAGGATTTTGGGTTTTGGATTTTTTTTGGTTTAGGGTTTTTGGTTTTAGAAACATGGTTTAGGGTTTGGGTTTAGGGTTTAAGGTTTGGGGGTTAGTGTTTTGGAATTAGGCTTTTAGTTTTATGGTTAGGGTTTAAGGTTTTGGGTTTAGTTTTTAAGGTTTAGGGTTTAGGGTTTTAGGGTTTAGTGTTTGGGGATTAGGGTTTAGTTTTTAGTGTTTAGGACTTAGGGATTAGGGTTTAGGGTTTAGGATTGAGGGTTTAGGGTTTAGGGCATAGGTTTTAGGGTTTAGGGTTTAGGGTTTAGGGTTTAGGGTTTAGGGTTTAAGGCATAGGTTTTTGGGTTTAGGGTTTAGGGTTTTAAGGTTTAGGGTTTAAGTGCATGGGGTTCTATGTTTAGGATTTAAGGTTTAGGGTTTAGGGTTTAAGCTTTTTAGGGTTTAGGGTTTATGAAGGGTTTAGGGTTTATAAAATTTGCTTTAGGGGTTTTGGATTTGGGGTTTTAGGGTTTTGGGTTTAGAGTTTTTGGTTTAGCGTTATAGAGTTTGGTGTTTAGGGTTTCGGGTTTCGGGTTTTGGGTTTAGGGTTTTAGGGTTTTGGATTTCGGAATTAGGGTTTAGTTTTTAGGGTTTAGAGTTTAGGTTTTAGGATTTAGGGTTTGTTGTTTTGGGTTTAGGGTTTTTGTTTTAGGGTTTAGGTTTTGGGGTTTAGGGTTTAGGGGCTTAGGGTTTAGGGTTTTGGATTTAGGGTTTCTGGTTTAGGGTTAAAGGGTTTAGGGTTTAGGGTTTTGGATTTAGGGCTTCGGATTTAGGGTTTAGGGTTTTAGGGTTTAGGGTTTCGAATTTAAGGTTTAGGGTTTAGGGTTTAGGGTTTAGGTTATAGGAATTAGAGTTTATGGTTTAGTGTTTATGGTTTCGGATTTATGGTTTAGGGTTTAGTGTTTAGGGTTTAGGATTTAGGGTTTTGGGGGTAGGGTTTTGGGTTTAGTTTTTAGGGTTTATAGTTATGGTTTCGGGTTTAGGGTTTAGGGATTTTTGGGTTTAGGGTTTAGGGTTTTTTGGGTTTAGGGTTTAGGGTTAGGGTATAGGGTTTAGGGTTTAAGGTTTAGGATTTAAGGTTTGGGGTTTAATGTTTAGGGCGTAGGTTTTAAGGTTTAGGGTTTAGGGCTTAGGGCTTAGGGTATAGGGTTTTTTGGGTTTAGAGTTTCGGGTTTAGGGTTTAGGGTTTAGAGTTTACGGTTTAAGGTTAGGGTTTAGGGTTTAGGGTTTAGGGTTTAGTTTTAAGGTTTTGGGTTTAGGGTTTAGATTTTAGGATTTAGGGTTTAGGGCATAAGTTTTACAGTTTAGGATTTAGGGTTTAGGGTTTGGGGGTAAGGGTTTAGGGTTTAGGGGTTTACGGCATAGTGTTTACGAATAAAGGTTTAGGGTTTAGGGTTTAGTGTTTAGGTTTCAAGTTTTCGG
>NW_026652140.1:0-122722 GCF_029873635.1 Malania oleifera
TTAAGGTGTTTGTTTTGATAATAAAATAGTCGGACATGAAAAATCAGTGTAAAGTCAGGATTTTTAGGCAACGTAGTGTTTAGGGATGGAAGAGGCATAAATGAGTTAAAAAAAATACGAATAATGAGGAAGAAGATCTCGATTTTTTGGGTTTTTTAGATGCGTATGAGTATCATTGGAATATGGTTTAAGGTTGTTTTGACGTCAAGGCGGCCAATAATATAGGTTGTGGGCATGAAATCGGTTTATAAAGTTAGAATTTTTAGGCATGAACGTGTTTGGGATGGAAGAGGGCATTTATAAATGAGATAACGCTACGACTTTTCTAATGAATACTGACGCAAACGTGCAATTTTTTAGGGGTTTGATCGAGCACATGGTTACCAATAGATCATGCTTTAACGTGTTTGTGCTCAAGGGCAGGCCCCTAATCAAGGTTGGACGTCGAAATCAGTATAAACTAGATTTTTGAGGCCTCATGAAGGCGGAGGGGGGGACAAAGAGGGGGGGGGGGCCTTTAATGAACGAGATAAAGTTACGATTTTTTCAGGGTTTGATAAATACTAAAGGCAAAGTCATGGTTTTTCAGGGTTTGATTGAGCGTGGTTATCATTAGAACATGTTTTAGGGTGTTTTACCTCGAGCAAAGGGCATAGGTTGGACATGACAATCCGTATAAAGCTAGATTTTTCAGGCCATGGAGGTGTTTAGGGATTGAAGAGACCTTTCAACGTGTGAGATAAAGCCACAATTTTTCAAACAAATACGAAGGCAGAGTCACGATTTTTAGGGTTTGATTGCATATGGTTATCATTAGAACATGCTTTAAGGTGTTTTGACTCAAAGGTAGGCTAATAAAAACGCGAAAAATCAGTATAAAGCTAGATTTTTCGGGGCATGAAGGGCCCTTTAATGTATTAGATGAAGCTGCGATTCTTCTAACAATTGCTTAAGGCAAAGTCACGATTTTTAAGGGTCTGATTGCACAAGGTTATCATTAGAACATGATTTATAGTGTTTTGACTCAAGTGTAGGCTAATAATCTAGGTTGTACATGAAAATCAGCATAAACCTAGATTTTTTTAGGCCATGAAGGTGTTTAGGGATGGAAGAGGCCTTTGATGTATCAGATAAAACTTCAATTTTTCCAACAAATACACAATTTTTTAGGTTTCTATCGCACGTGGCTATGATTAGAACATGCTTTCAGGTGTTTTGACTCAAGGGTAGGCTAATGGTTGGATAGGAAAACTAGTATAAAGCTAGATTTTTTTAGGGCATGAAGGCCTTTGGGGATGGAAGAGGCCTTTAAAGCAACAATTTTTCTAACAAAGCACTAAGGCAAAGTCACGATTTTTTAGGGTTTGATTGTCATTAGAACATGCTTTATGGTATTTTGACTCAAGGGTAGGCTAATAATCTGGGTTGGACATGAAAATCAGCATGAAGCTAGATTTTTCAGGCTAAGACAGTGTTTACGGACGGACGAGACCTTTTAACGTATGAGATGAAGCTACGATTTCTTTTCAACGCAAAGTCAGAGGCTTCTAGGGTTTGATTGCGCACGGCTATCATTAGAACATGCCTTAAGGTGTTTTGACTCAAGTGCAGGCTAATAATCTAGGTTGGACGCGAAATTTGGTATAAAGTTAGACTTTTGAGGCCATGAGGGTGTTTATGGATGGAAGAGGCCTATAATGAATGGGATAAAGCTACGATTTTTCTAACAAATACTAAGGCAAAGTCACGATTTCTCATGGTCTGATTTGACGTGGTTATCATGAGAACATGCTTTTAAAGTGTTTTGGCTCGAGGGTAGGCTAATAAATCTTGGTTAGACATTAAAATCAGTACGAAGTTAGATTTTTGAGGCCATGGAGGTGTTCAGGGACGGAAGAGCCATTCGATGGATGAGATAAAGCTACGAGTTTTCTAACAAATATGGACCCAAAGTCACAATTTTTTAGGGTTTGATTGCACGTGGTTATCATTACAACATGCTTTTTTTAAGGTGTTTTGACTAATAACATAGGTCGGACATGAAAATCAGTGTAAAGTCAGAATTTTTAGGCCACGTAGGTGTTTAGGGATGGAAGAGGCCCGTAATACATGAGTTAAAAAAATACGAATAATGAGGCAAGATCTCGATTTTTTAGGGTTTGATTGCGTATGATTATCATTGGAATATGGTTTAAGGTGTTTTGACTCAAAGGCGGCCAATAATATAGGGTGGGCATGAAAATCGGTATAAAGTTAGAATTTTAGGCCATGAACGTGTTTGGGGATGGAAGAGGCATTTAATAAATGAGATAAAGCTACGACTTTTCTAATGAATACTGACGCAAACTTGCAATTTTTTAGGGTTTAATAAATGAGATCATGCTTTAACGTGTTTTGATTCAAGGGCAGGCCAATAATCAAGGTTGGGCGTCGAAATCAGTATAAAGCTAGATTTTTGAGGCCATGAAGGCGGAAGAGGCCTTTAATGAACGAGATAAAGTTACGATTTTTTCAGGGTTTGATAAATACTAAAGGCAAAGTCATGGTTTTTCAGGGTTTGATTGAGCGTGGTTATCATTAGAACATGTTTTAGGGTGTTTTTACTCGAGCAAAGGGCATAGGTTGGACATGACAATCCGTATAAAGCTAGATTTTTCAGGCCATGGAGGTGTTTAGGGATTGAAGAGACCTTTCAACGTGTGAGATAAAGCCACAATTTTTCAAACAAATACGAAGGCAGAGTCACGATTTTTAGGGTTTGATTGCATATGGTTATCATTAGAACATGCTTTAAGGTGTTTTGACTCAAAGGTAGGCTAATAAAAACGCGAAAAATCAGTATAAAGCTAGATTTTTCGGGGCATGAAGGGCCCTTTAATGTATTAGATGAAGCTGCGATTCTTCTAACAATTGCTTAAGGCAAAGTCACGATTTTTAAGGGTCTGATTGCACAAGGTTATCATTAGAACATGATTTATAGTGTTTTGACTCAAGTGTAGGCTAATAATCTAGGTTGTACATGAAAATCAGCATAAACCTAGATTCTTTTAGGCCATGAAGGTATCAGATAAAACTTCAATTTTTCCAACAAATACACAATTTTTTAGGTTTCTATCGCACGTGGCTATGATTAGAACATGCTTTCAGGTGTTTTGACTCAAGGGTAGGCTAATGGTTGGATAGGAAAATTAGTATAAAGCTGGATTTTTTTAGGGCATGAAGGCCTTTGGGGATGGAAGAGGCCTTTAAAGCAACAATTTTTCTAACAAAGCACTAAGGCAAAGTCACGATTTTTTAGGGTTTGATTGTCATTAGAACATGCTTTACTGGTATTTTGACTCAAGGGTAGGTAATAATCTGGGTTGGACATGAAAATCAGCATGAAGCTAGATTTTTCAGGCTAAGACAGTTGTTTACGGACGGACAGACCTTTAAACGTATGAGAATGAAGCTACGATTTCTTTCACAACGCAAAGTCAGCGCTTTCTAGGGTTTGATTGCGCACGGCTATCATTAGAACATGCCTTAAGGTGTTTTGACTCAAGTGCAGGCTAATAATCTAGGTTGGACGCGAAATTTGGTATAAAGTTAGACTTTTGAGGCCATGAGGGTGTTTATGGATGGAAGAGGCCTATAATGAATGGGATAAAGCTACGATTTTTCTAACAAATACTAAGGCAAAGTCACGATTTCTCATGGTCTGATTTGACGTGGTTATCATGAGAACATGCTTTTAAAGTGTTTTGGCTCGAGGGTAGCAAATAAATCTTGGTTAGACATTAAAAATCAGTACGAAGTTAGATTTTTGAGGGCCATGGAGGTGTTCAGGGACGGAAGAGCCATTCGATGGCATGAGATAAAGCTACGAGTTTTCTAACAGATATGGACCCAAAGTCACAATTTTTTAGGGTTTGATTGCACGTGGTTATCATTACAACATGCTTTTTTTAAGGTGTTTTGACTAATAACATAGGTCGGACATGAAAATCAGTGTAAAGTCAGAATTTTTAGGCCACGTAGGTGTTTAGGGATGGAAGAGGCATACATGAGTTAAAAAAATACGAATAATGAGGCAAGATCTCGATTTTTTAGGGTTTGATTGCGTATGATTATCATTGGAATATGGTTTAAGGTGTTTTGACTCAAAGGCGTCAAATAATACAGTGTGGTCATGAAAATCGGTATAAAGTTAGAATTTTTAGGCCATGAACGTGTTTGGGGATGGAAGAGGCATTTAATAAATGAGATAAAGCTACGACTTTTCTAATGAATACTGACGCAAACTTGCAATTTTTTAGGGTTTGATAGCACATGGTTACCAATAGATCATGCTTTAACGTGTTTTGATTCAAGGGCAGGCCAATAATCAAGGTTGGACGTCGAAATCAGTATAAAGCTAGATTTTTGAGGCCATGAAGGCGGAAGAGGCCTTTAATGAACGAGATAAAGTTACGATTTTTTCAGGGTTTGATAAATACTAAAGGCAAAGTCATGGTTTTTCAGGGTTTGATTGAGCGTGGTTATCATTAGAACATGTTTTAGGGTGTTTTTACTCGAGCAAAGGGCATAGGTTGGACATGACAATCCGTATAAAGCTAGATTTTTCAGGCCATGGAGGTGTTTAGGGATTGAAGAGACCTTTCAACGTGTGAGATAAAGCCACAATTTTTCAAACAAATACGAAGGCAGAGTCACGATTTTTAGGGTTTGATTGCATATGGTTATCATTAGAACATGCTTTAAGGTGTTTTGACTCAAAGGTAGGCTAATAATATATAGCTTTGACGCGAAAAATCAGTATAAAGCTAGATTTTTCGGGGCATGAAGGGCCCTTTAATGTAGTAGATGAAGCTGCGATTCTTCTAACAATTGCTTAAGGCAAAGTCACGATTTTTAAGGGTCTGATTGCACAAGGTTATCATTAGAACATGATTTATAGTGTTTTGACTCAAGTGTAGGCTAATAATCTAGGTTGTACATGAAAATCAGCATAAACCTAGATTCTTTTAGGCCATGAAGGTGTTTAGGGATGGAAGAGGCCTTTGATGTATCAGATAAAACTTCAATTTTTCCAACAAATACACAATTTTTTAGGTTTCTATCGCACGTGGCTATGATTAGAACATGCTTTCAGGTGTTTTGACTCAAGGGTAGGCTAATGGTTGGATAGGAAAACTAGTATAAAGCTAGATTTTTTTAGGGCATGAAGGCCTCTGGGGATGGAAGAGGCCTTTAAAGCAACAATTTTTCTAACAAAGCACTAAGGCAAAGTCACGATTTTTTAGGGTTGATTGTCATTAGAACATGCTTTATGGTATTTTGACTCAAGGGTAGGCTAATAATCTGGGTTGGACATGAAAATCAGCATGAAGCTAGATTTTTCAGGCTAAGACAGTGTTTACGGACGGACGAGACCTTTTAACGTATGAGATGAAGCTACGATTTCTTTTCAACGCAAAGTCAGAGCTTTCTAGGGTTTGATTGCGCACGGCTATCATTAGAACATGCCTTAAGGTGTTTTGACTCAAGTGCAGGCTAATAATCTAGGTTGGACGCGAAATTTGGTATAAAGTTAGACTTTTGAGGCCATGAGGGTGTTTATGGATGGAAGAGGCCTATAATGAATGGGATAAAGCTACGATTTTTCTAACAAATACTAAGGCAAAGTCACGATTTCTCATGGTCTGATTTGACGTGGTTATCATGAGAACATGCTTTTAAAGTGTTTTGGCTCGAGGGTAGGCTAATAAATCTTGGTTAGACATTAAAATCAGTACGAAGTTAGATTTTTGAGGCCATGGAGGTGTTCAGGGACGGAAGAGCCATTCGATGGATGAGATAAAGCTACGAGTTTTCTAACAGATATGGACCCAAAGTCACAATTTTTTAGGGTTTGATTGCACGTGGTTATCATTACAACATGCTTTTTTTAAGGTGTTTTGACTAATAACATAGGTCGGACATGAAAATCAGTGTAAAGTCAGAATTTTTAGGCCACGTAGGTGTTTAGGGATGGAAGAGGCCCGTAATACATGAGTTAAAAAAATACGAATAATGAGGCAAGATCTCGATTTTTTAGGGTTTGATTGCGTATGATTATCATTGGAATATGGTTTAAGGTGTTTTGACTCAAAGGCGGCCAATAATATAGGGTGGGCATGAAAATCGGTATAAAGTTAGAATTTTTAGGCCATGAACGTGTTTGGGGATGGAAGAGGCATTTAATAAATGAGATAAAGCTACGACTTTTCTAATGAATACTGACGCAAACTTGCAATTTTTTAGGGTTTGATCGCACATGGTTACCAATAGATCATGCTTTAACGTGTTTTGATTCAAGGGCAGGCCAATAATCAAGGTTGGACGTCGAAATCAGTATAAAGCTAGATTTTTGAGGCCATGAAGGCGGAAGAGGCCTTTAATGAACGAGATAAAGTTACGATTTTTTCAGGGTTTGATAAATACTAAAGGCAAAGTCATGGTTTTTCAGGGTTTGATTGAGCGTGGTTATCATTAGAACATGTTTTAGGGTGTTTTTACTCGAGCAAAGGGCATAGGTTGGACATGACAATCCGTATAAAGCTAGATTTTTCAGGCCATGGAGGTGTTTAGGGATTGAAGAGACCTTTCAACGTGTGAGATAAAGCCACAATTTTTCAAACAAATACGAAGGCAGAGTCACGATTTTTAGGGTTTGATTGCATATGGTTATCATTAGAACATGCTTTAAGGTGTTTTGACTCAAAGGTAGGCTAATAATATAGGTTTGACGCGAAAATCAGTATAAAGCTAGATTTTTCGGGGCATGAAGGGCCCTTTAATGTATTAGATGAAGCTGCGATTCTTCTAACAATTGCTTAAGGCAAAGTCACGATTTTTAAGGGTCTGATTGCACAAGGTTATCATTAGAACATGATTTATAGTGTTTTGACTCAAGTGTAGGCTAATAATCTAGGTTGTACATGAAAATCAGCATAAACCTAGATTCTTTTAGGCCATGAAGGTGTTTAGGGATGTATCAGATAAAACTTCAATTTTTCCAACAAATACACAATTTTTTAGGTTTCTATCGCACGTGGCTATGATTAGAACATGCTTTCAGGTGTTTTGACTCAAGGGTAGGCTAATGGTTGGATAGGAAAATTAGTATAAAGCTAGATTTTTTTAGGGCATGAAGGCCTTGGGGATGGAAGAGGCCTTTAAAGCAACAATTTTTCTAACAAAGCACTAAGGCAAAGTCACGATTTTTTAGGGTTTGATTGTCATTAGAACATGCTTTATGGTATTTTGACTCAAGGGTAGGCTAATAATCTGGGTTGGACATGAAAATCAGCATGAAGCTAGATTTTTCAGGCTAAGACAGTGTTTACGGACGGACGAGACCTTTTAACGTATGAGATGAAGCTACGATTTCTTTTCAACGCAAAGTCAGAGCTTTCTAGGGTTTGATTGCGCACGGCTATCATTAGAACATGCCTTAAGGTGTTTTGACTCAAGTGCAGGCTAATAATCTAGGTTGGACGCGAAATTTGGTATAAAGTTAGACTTTTGAGGCCATGAGGGTGTTTATGGATGGAAGAGGCCTATAATGAATGGGATAAAGCTACGATTTTTCTAACAAATACTAAGGCAAAGTCACGATTTCTCATGGTCTGATTTGACGTGGTTATCATGAGAACATGCTTTTAAAGTGTTTTGGCTCGAGGGTAGGCTAATAAATCTTGGTTAGACATTAAAATCAGTACGAAGTTAGATTTTTGAGGCCATGGAGGTGTTCAGGGACGGAAGAGCCATTCGATGGATGAGATAAAGCTACGAGTTTTCTAACAGATATGGACCCAAAGTCACAATTTTTTAGGGTTTGATTGCACGTGGTTATCATTACAACATGCTTTTTTTAAGGTGTTTTGACTAATAACATAGGTCGGACATGAAAATCAGTGTAAAGTCAGAATTTTTAGGCCACGTAGGTGTTTAGGGATGGAAGAGGCCCGTAATACATGAGTTAAAAAAATACGAATAATGAGGCAAGATCTCGATTTTTTAGGGTTTGATTGCGTATGATTATCATTGGAATATGGTTTAAGGTGTTTTGACTCAAAGGCGGCCAATAATATAGGGTGGGCATGAAAATCGGTATAAAGTTAGAATTTTTAGGCCATGAACGTGTTTGGGGATGGAAGAGGCATTTAATAAATGAGATAAAGCTACGACTTTTCTAATGAATACTGACGCAAACTTGCAATTTTTTAGGGTTTGATCGCACATGGTTACCAATAGATCATGCTTTAACGTGTTTTGATTCAAGGGCAGGCCAATAATCAAGGTTGGACGTCGAAATCAGTATAAAGCTAGATTTTTGAGGCCATGAAGGCGGAAGAGGCCTTTAATGAGCGAGATAAAGTTACGATTTTTTTCTTTTTTGATAAATACTAAAGGCAAAGTCATGGTTTTTCAGGGTTTGATTGAGCGTGGTTATCATTAGAACATGTTTTAGGGTGTTTTTACTCGAGCAAAGGGCATAGGTTGGACATGACAATCCGTATAAAGCTAGATTTTTCAGGCCATGGAGGTGTTTAGGGATTGAAGAGACCTCTCAACGTGTGAGATAAAGCCACAATTTTTCAAACAAATACGAAGGCAGAGTCACGATTTTTAGGGTTTGATTGCATATGGTTATCATTAGAACATGCTTTAAGGTGTTTTGACTCAAAGGTAGGCTAATAATATATAGGTTTGACGCGAAAAATCAGTATAAAGCTAGATTTTTCGGGGCATGAAGGGCCCTTTAATGTATTAGATGAAGCTGCGATTCTTCTAACAATTGCTTAAGGCAAAGTCACGATTTTTAAGGGTCTGATTGCACAAGGTTATCATTAGAACATGATTTATAGTGTTTTGACTCAAGTGTAGGCTAATAATCTAGGTTGTACATGAAAATCAGCATAAACCTAGATTCTTTTAGGCCATGAAGGTGTTTAGGGATGTATCAGATAAAACTTCAATTTTTCCAACAAATACACAATTTTTTAGGTTTCTATCGCACGTGGCTATGATTAGAACATGCTTTCAGGTGTTTTGACTCAAGGGTAGGCTAATGGTTGGATAGGAAAATTAGTATAAAGCTGGATTTTTTTAGGGCATGAAGGCCTTTGGGGATGGAAGAGGCCTTTAAAGCAACAATTTTTCTAACAAAGCACTAAGGCAAAGTCACGATTTTTTAGGGTTTGATTGTCATTAGAACATGCTTTATGGTATTTTGACTCAAGGGTAGGCTAATAATCTGGGTTGGACATGAAAATCAGCATGAAGCTAGATTTTTCAGGCTAAGACAGTGTTTACGGACGGACGAGACCTTTTAACGTATGAGATGAAGCTACGATTTCTTTTCAACGCAAAGTCAGAGCTTTCTAGGGTTTGATTGCGCACGGCTATCATTAGAACATGCCTTAAGGTGTTTTGACTCAAGTGCAGGCTAATAATCTAGGTTGGACGCGAAATTTGGTATAAAGTTAGACTTTTGAGGCCATGAGGGTGTTTATGGATGGAAGAGGCCTATAATGAATGGGATAAAGCTACGATTTTTCTAACAAATACTAAGGCAAAGTCACGATTTCTCATGGTCTGATTTGACGTGGTTATCATGAGAACATGCTTTTAAAGTGTTTTGGCTCGAGGGTAGGCTAATAAATCTTGGTTAGACATTAAAATCAGTACGAAGTTAGATTTTTGAGGCCATGGAGGTGTTCAGGGACGGAAGAGCCATTCGATGGATGAGATAAAGCTACGAGTTTTCTAACAGATATGGACCCAAAGTCACAATTTTTTAGGGTTTGATTGCACGTGGTTATCATTAGAACATGGTTTAAGGTGTTTTGACTCAAAGGCGGCCAATAATATAGGTCGGACATGAAAATCAGTGTAAAGTCAGAATTTTTAGGCCACGTAGGTGTTTAGGGATGGAAGAGGCCCGTAATACATGAGTTAAAAAAATACGAATAATGAGGCAAGATCTCGATTTTTTAGGGTTTGATTGCGTATGATTATCATTGGAATATGGTTTAAGGTGTTTTGACTCAAAGGCGGCCAATAATATAGGGTGGGCATGAAAATCGGTATAAAGTTAGAATTTTTAGGCCATGAACGTGTTTGGGGATGGAAGAGGCATTTAATAAATGAGATAAAGCTACGACTTTTCTAATGAATACTGACGCAAACTTGCAATTTTTTAGGGTTTGATCGCACATGGTTACCAATAGATCATGCTTTAACGTGTTTTGATTCAAGGGCAGGCCAATAATCAAGGTTGGACGTCGAAATCAGTATAAAGCTAGATTTTTGAGGCCATGAAGGCGGAAGAGGCCTTTAATGAACGAGATAAAGTTACGATTTTTTTCTTTTTTGATAAATACTAAAGGCAAAGTCATGGTTTTTCAGGGTTTGATTGAGCGTGGTTATCATTAGAACATGTTTTAGGGTGTTTTTACTCGAGCAAAGGGCATAGGTTGGACATGACAATCCGTATAAAGCTAGATTTTTCAGGCCATGGAGGTGTTTAGGGATTGAAGAGACCTTTCAACGTGTGATAAAGCCACAATTTTTCAAACAAATACGAAGGCAGAGTCACGATTTTTAGGGTTTGATTGCATATGGTTATCATTGGAACATGCTTTAAGGTGTTTTGACTCAAAGGTAGGCTAATAATAACGCGAAAAATCAGTATAAAGCTAGATTTTTCGGGGCATGAAGGGCCCTTTAATGTATTAGATGAAGCTGCGATTCTTCTAACAATTGCTTAAGGCAAAGTCAAGTTTTTTAAGGGTTTCTGATGCCCCGACAAATCATATAGAACATACTGATTTTATAGTCAACACACCTTGCTCATGTTGTCGAAAACTTTCTCTGTATGATAATCCATTTTGTCCTACCCATTCTTTCCCTTTAAAAACCTTAAAGGCATCGTTCTATTAATGATATTAACCATATGCAGGATCCAACACCCTTTAAAAGATCGTGACTCTGCATTAGTTCGTACTTTGTTTGAAAAATTGTGGCTTTTATCTCACCGTTGAAATGTCCTTCAATCCCTATTACACCTCCTGTGGCCTGAAAATCTAGCTTTATAACGATTGTCATGTCCAACACTATGCCCTTTGCTCTAGTAAAACACCCTAAAACATGTCTAATGATAACAACGCTCAATCAAACCTGAAATAACCATGACTTTGCCTTTAGTATTTATCAAACCCTAAAAATCGAACTTTATCTCGTGCATTAAAGGCGCTCTCCGCCTTCTGGCCTCAAAAATTCTACTTTATACTGATTTCGACGACCAACATTGGAAATTATTGGCCTGCCCTTGAATCAAAACACGTTAAAGCATGATCTCATTTATTAAACCCTAAACTTGCAAGTTTGCGTCAGTAGTCATTAGAAAGTCTAGCTTTATCTCATTTATTAAATGCCCTCTTCCCATCCCCAAACACGTTCATGCCTAAAATTCTAACTTTATCCCGATTTGTATGCCCATCCCTAGTATTATTGGCCGCCTTTGAGTCAAACACCTTAAACCATATTCCAATGATAATCATACGCAATCAAACCCTAAAAAATCGAGATCTTGCCTCATTATTCGTATTTTTTTAACTCATGTATTACGGGCCTCTTCCATCCCTAAACACCTACGTGGCCTAAAAATTCTGACTTTACACTGATTTTCATGTCCGACCTATGTTATTAGTCAAAACACCTTAAAAAAAGCATGTTGTAATGATAACCACGTGCAATCAAACCCTAAAAAATTGTGACTTTGGGTCCATATCTTGTTAGAAAACTCGTAGCTTTATCTCATCCATCGAATGGCTCTTCCGTCCCTGAACACCTCCATGGCCTCAAAAATCTAACTTCGTACTGATTTTAATGTCTAACCAAGATTTATTAGCCTACCCTCGAGCCAAAACACTTTAAAAGCATGTTCTCATGATAACCACGTCAAATCAGACCATGAGAAATCGTGACTTTGCCTTAGTATTTGTTAGAAAAATCGTGGCTTTATCCCATTCATTATAGGCCTCTTCCATCCATAAACACCCTCATGGCCTCAAAAGTCTAACTTTATACCAATTTCGCGTCCAACCTAGATTATTAGCCTGCACTTGAGTCAAAACACCTTAAGGCATGTTCTAATGATAGCCGTGCGCAATCAACCCTAGAAAGCTCTGACTTTGCGTTGAAAAGAAATCGTAGCTTCATCTCATACGTTAAAAGGTCTCGTCCGTCCGTAAACACTGTCTTAGCCTGAAAAAATCTAGCTTCATGCTGATTTTCATGTCCAACCCAGATTATTAGCCTACCCTTGAGTCAAAATACCATAAAGCATGTTCTAATGACAATCAAACCCTAAAAAATCGTGACTTTGCCTTAGTGCTTTGTTAGAAAAATTGTTGCTTTAAAGGCCTCTTCCATCCCCAGAGGCCTTCATGCCCTAAAAAAATCTAGCTTTATACTAGTTTTCCTATCCAACCATTAGCCTACCCTTGAGTCAAAACACCTGAAAGCATGTTCTAATCATAGCCACGTGCGATAGAAACCTAAAAAATTGTGTATTTGTTGGAAAAATTGAAGTTTTATCTGATATCAAGCCTCTTCATCCCTAAACACCTTCATGGCCTAAAAGAATCTAGGTTTATGCTGATTTTCATGTACAACCTAGATTATTAGCCTACACTTGAGTCAAAACACTATAAATCATGTTCTAATGATAACCTTGTGCAATCAGACCCTTAAAAATCGTGACTTTGCCTTAAGCAATTGTTAGAAGAATCGCAGCTTCATCTAATACATTAAAGGGCCCTTCATGCCCCGAAAAATCTAGCTTTATACTGATTTTTCGCGTTTTTTATTAGCCTACCTTTGAGTCAAAACACCTTAAAGCATGTTCTAATGATAACCATATGCAATCAAACCCTAAAAATCGTGACTCTGCCTTCGTATTTGTTTGAAAAATTGTGGCTTTATCTCACACGTTGAAAGGTCTCTTCAATCCCTAAACACCTCCATGGCCTGAAAAATCTAGCTTTATACGGATTGTCATGTCCAACCTATGCCCTTTGCTCGAGTAAAAACACCCTAAAACATGTTCTAATGATAACCACGCTCAATCAAACCCTGAAAAACCATGACTTTGCCTTTAGTATTTATCAAACCCTGAAAAAATCGTAACTTTATCTCGTTCATTAAAGGCCTCTTCCGCCTTCATGGCCTCAAAAATCTAGCTTTATACTGATTTCGACGCCCAACCTTGATTATTGGCCTGCCCTTGAATCAAAACACGTTAAAGCATGATCTCATTTATTAAACCCTAAAAAATTGCAAGTTTGCGTCAGTATTCATTAGAAAAGTCGTAGCTTTATCTCATTTATTAAATGCCTCTTCCATCCCCAAACACGTTCATGGCCTAAAAATTCTAACTTTATACCGATTTTCATGCCCGCCCTATATTATTGGCCGCCTTTGAGTCAAAACACCTTAAACCATATTCCAATGATAATCATACGCAATCAAACCCTAAAAAATCGAGATCTTGCCTCATTATTCGTATTTTTTTAACTCATGTATTACGGGCCTCTTCCATCCCTAAACACCTACGTGGCCTAAAAATTCTGACTTTACACTGATTTTCATGTCCGACCTATGTTATTAGTCAAAACACCTTAAAAAAAGCATGTTGTAATGATAACCACGTGCAATCAAACCCTAAAAAATTGTGACTTTGGGTCCATATTTGTTAGAAAACTCGTAGCTTTATCTCATCCATCGAATGGCTCTTCCGTCCCTGAACACCTCCATGGCCTCAAAAATCTAACTTCGTACTGATTTTAATGTCTAACCAAGATTTATTAGCCTACCCTCGAGCCAAAACACTTTAAAAGCATGTTCTCATGATAACCACGTCAAATCAGACCATGAGAAATCGTGACTTTGCCTTAGTATTTGTTAGAAAAATCGTAGCTTTATCCCATTCATTATAGGCCTCTTCCATCCATAAACACCCTCATGGCCTCAAAAGTCTAACTTTATACCAAATTTCGCGTCCAACCTAGATTATTAGCCTGCACTTGAGTCAAAACACCTTAAGGCATGTTCTAATGATAGCCGTGCGCAATCAAACCCTAGAAAGCTCTGACTTTGCGTTGAAAAGAAATCGTAGCTTCATCTCATACGTTAAAAGGTCTCGTCCGTCCGTAAACACTGTCTTAGCCTGAAAAATCTAGCTTCATGCTGATTTTCATGTCCAACCCAGATTATTAGCCTACCCTTGAGTCAAAATACCATAAAGCATGTTCTAATGACAATCAAACCCTAAAAAATCGTGACTTTGCCTTAGTGCTTTGTTAGAAAAATTGTTGCTTTAAAGGCCTCTTCCATCCCCAGAGGCCTTCATGCCCTAAAAAAATCTAGCTTTATACTAGTTTTCCTATCCAACCATTAGCCTACCCTTGAGTCAAAACACCTGAAAGCATGTTCTAATCATAGCCACGTGCGATAGAAACCTAAAAAATTGTGTATTTGTTGGAAAAATTGAAGTTTTATCTGATACATCAAAGGCCTCTTCCATCCCTAAACACCTTCATGGCCTAAAAAAATCTAGGTTTATGCTGATTTTCATGTACAACCTAGATTATTAGCCTACACTTGAGTCAAAACACTATAAATCATGTTCTAATGATAACCTTGTGCAATCAGACCCTTAAAAATCGTGACTTTGCCTTAAGCAATTGTTAGAAGAATCGCAGCTTCATCTAATACATTAAAGGGCCCTTCATGCCCCGAAAAATCTAGCTTTATACTGATTTTTCGCGTTTTTATTAGCCTACCTTTGAGTCAAAACACCTTAAAGCATGTTCTAATGATAACCATATGCAATCAAACCCTAAAAATCGTGACTCTGCCTTCGTATTTGTTTGAAAAATTGTGGCTTTATCTCACACGTTGAAAGGTCTCTTCAATCCCTAAACACCTCCATGGCCTGAAAAATCTAGCTTTATACGGATTGTCATGTCCAACCTATGCCCTTTGCTCGAGTAAAAACACCCTAAAACATGTTCTAATGATAACCACGCTCAATCAAACCCTGAAAAACCATGACTTTGCCTTTAGTATTTATCAAACCCTGAAAAAATCGTAACTTTATCTCGTTCATTAAAGGCCTCTTCCGCCTTCATGGCCTCAAAAATCTAGCTTTATACTGATTTCGACGTCCAACCTTGATTATTGGCCTGCCCTTGAATCAAAACACGTTAAAGCATGATCTATTGGTAACCATGTGCGATCAAACCCTAAAAAATTGCAAGTTTGCGTCAGTATTCATTAGAAAAGTCGTAGCTTTATCTCATTTATTAAATGCCTCTTCCATCCCCAAACACGTTCATGGCCTAAAAATTCTAACTTTATACCGATTTTCATGCCCACCCTATATTATTGGCCGCCTTTGAGTCAAAACACCTTAAACCATATTCCAATGATAATCATACGCAATCAAACCCTAAAAAATCGAGATCTTGCCTCATTATTCGTATTTTTTTAACTCATGTATTACGGGCCTCTTCCATCCCTAAACACCTACGTGGCCTAAAAATTCTGACTTTACACTGATTTTCATGTCCGACCTATGTTATTAGTCAAAACACCTTAAAAAAAGCATGTTGTAATGATAACCACGTGCAATCAAACCCTAAAAAATTGTGACTTTGGGTCCATATCTGTTAGAAAACTCGTAGCTTTATCTCATCCATCGAATGGCTCTTCCGTCCCTGAACACCTCCATGGCCTCAAAAATCTAACTTCGTACTGATTTTAATGTCTAACCAAGATTTATTAGCCTACCCTCGAGCCAAAACACTTTAAAAGCATGTTCTCATGATAACCACGTCAAATCAGACCATGAGAAATCGTGACTTTGCCTTAGTATTTGTTAGAAAAATCGTAGCTTTATCCCATTCATTATAGGCCTCTTCCATCCATAAACACCCTCATGGCCTCAAAAGTCTAACTTTATACCAAATTTCGCGTCCAACCTAGATTATTAGCCTGCACTTGAGTCAAAACACCTTAAGGCATGTTCTAATGATAGCCGTGCGCAATCAAACCCTAGAAAGCTCTGACTTTGCGTTGAAAAGAAATCGTAGCTTCATCTCATACGTTAAAAGGTCTCGTCCGTCCGTAAACACTGTCTTAGCCTGAAAAATCTAGCTTCATGCTGATTTTCATGTCCAACCCAGATTATTAGCCTACCCTTGAGTCAAAATACCATAAAGCATGTTCTAATGACAATCAAACCCTAAAAAATCGTGACTTTGCCTTAGTGCTTTGTTAGAAAAATTGTTGCTTTAAAGGCCTCTTCCATCCCCAGAGGCCTTCATGCCCTAAAAAAATCTAGCTTTATACTAGTTTTCCTATCCAACCATTAGCCTACCCTTGAGTCAAAACACCTGAAAGCATGTTCTAATCATAGCCACGTGCGATAGAAACCTAAAAAATTGTGTATTTGTTGGAAAAATTGAAGTTTTATCTGATACATCCCTAAACACCTTCATGGCCTAAAAGAATCTAGGTTTATGCTGATTTTCATGTACAACCTAGATTATTAGCCTACACTTGAGTCAAAACACTATAAATCATGTTCTAATGATAACCTTGTGCAATCAGACCCTTAAAAATCGTGACTTTGCCTTAAGCAATTGTTAGAAGAATCGCAGCTTCATCTACTACATTAAAGGGCCCTTCATGCCCCGAAAAATCTAGCTTTATACTGATTTTTCGCGTTATTATTAGCCTACCTTTGAGTCAAAACACCTTAAAGCATGTTCTAATGATAACCATATGCAATCAAACCCTAAAAATCGTGACTCTGCCTTCGTATTTGTTTGAAAAATTGTGGCTTTATCTCACACGTTGAAAGGTCTCTTCAATCCCTAAACACCTCCATGGCCTGAAAAATCTAGCTTTATACGGATTGTCATGTCCAACCTATGCCCTTTGCTCGAGTAAAAACACCCTAAAACATGTTCTAATGATAACCACGCTCAATCAAACCCTGAAAAACCATGACTTTGCCTTTAGTATTTATCAAACCCTGAAAAAATCGTAACTTTATCTCGTTCATTAAAGGCCTCTTCCGCCTTCATGGCCTCAAAAATCTAGCTTTATACTGATTTCGACGTCCAACCTTGATTATTGGCCTGCCCTTGAATCAAAACACGTTAAAGCATGATCTATTGGTAACCATGTGCGATCAAACCCTAAAAAATTGCAAGTTTGCGTCAGTATTCATTAGAAAAGTCGTAGCTTTATCTCATTTATTAAATGCCTCTTCCATCCCCAAACACGTTCATGGCCTAAAAATTCTAACTTTATACCGATTTTCATGCCCACCCTATATTATTGGCCGCCTTTGAGTCAAAACACCTTAAACCATATTCCAATGATAATCATACGCAATCAAACCCTAAAAAATCGAGATCTTGCCTCATTATTCGTATTTTTTTAACTCATGTATTACGGGCCTCTTCCATCCCTAAACACCTACGTGGCCTAAAAATTCTGACTTTACACTGATTTTCATGTCCGACCTATGTTATTAGTCAAAACACCTTAAAAAAAGCATGTTGTAATGATAACCACGTGCAATCAAACCCTAAAAAATTGTGACTTTGGGTCCATATCTGTTAGAAAACTCGTAGCTTTATCTCATCCATCGAATGGCTCTTCCGTCCCTGAACACCTCCATGGCCTCAAAAATCTAACTTCGTACTGATTTTAATGTCTAACCAAGATTTATTAGCCTACCCTCGAGCCAAAACACTTTAAAAGCATGTTCTCATGATAACCACGTCAAATCAGACCATGAGAAATCGTGACTTTGCCTTAGTATTTGTTAGAAAAATCGTAGCTTTATCCCATTCATTATAGGCCTCTTCCATCCATAAACACCCTCATGGCCTCAAAAGTCTAACTTTATACCAAATTTCGCGTCCAACCTAGATTATTAGCCTGCACTTGAGTCAAAACACCTTAAGGCATGTTCTAATGATAGCCGTGCGCAATCAAACCCTAGAAAGCTCTGACTTTGCGTTGAAAAGAAATCGTAGCTTCATCTCATACGTTAAAAGGTCTCGTCCGTCCGTAAACACTGTCTTAGCCTGAAAAATCTAGCTTCATGCTGATTTTCATGTCCAACCCAGATTATTAGCCTACCCTTGAGTCAAAATACCATAAAGCATGTTCTAATGACAATCAAACCCTAAAAAATCGTGACTTTGCCTTAGTGCTTTGTTAGAAAAATTGTTGCTTTAAAGGCCTCTTCCATCCCCAAAGGCCTTCATGCCCTAAAAAAATCTAGCTTTATACTAGTTTTCCTATCCAACCATTAGCCTACCCTTGAGTCAAAACACCTGAAAGCATGTTCTAATCATAGCCACGTGCGATAGAAACCTAAAAAATTGTGTATTTGTTGGAAAAATTGAAGTTTTATCTGATACATCCCTAAACACCTTCATGGCCTAAAAGAATCTAGGTTTATGCTGATTTTCATGTACAACCTAGATTATTAGCCTACACTTGAGTCAAAACACTATAAATCATGTTCTAATGATAACCTTGTGCAATCAGACCCTTAAAAATCGTGACTTTGCCTTAAGCAATTGTTAGAAGAATCGCAGCTTCATCTACTACATTAAAGGGCCCTTCATGCCCCGAAAAATCTAGCTTTATACTGATTTTTCGCGTTATTATTAGCCTACCTTTGAGTCAAAACACCTTAAAGCATGTTCTAATGATAACCATATGCAATCAAACCCTAAAAATCGTGACTCTGCCTTCGTATTTGTTTGAAAAATTGTGGCTTTATCTCACACGTTGAAAGGTCTCTTCAATCCCTAAACACCTCCATGGCCTGAAAAATCTAGCTTTATACGGATTGTCATGTCCAACCTATGCCCTTTGCTCGAGTAAAAACACCCTAAAACATGTTCTAATGATAACCACGCTCAATCAAACCCTGAAAAACCATGACTTTGCCTTTAGTATTTATCAAACCCTGAAAAAATCGTAACTTTATCTCGTTCATTAAAGGCCTCTTCCGCCTTCATGGCCTCAAAAATCTAGCTTTATACTGATTTCGACGTCCAACCTTGATTATTGGCCTGCCCTTGAATCAAAACACGTTAAAGCATGATCTATTGGTAACCATGTGCGATCAAACCCTAAAAAATTGCAAGTTTGCGTCAGTATTCATTAGAAAAGTCGTAGCTTTATCTCATTTATTAAATGCCTCTTCCATCCCCAAACACGTTCATGGCCTAAAAATTCTAACTTTATACCGATTTTCATGCCCACCCTATATTATTGGCCGCCTTTGAGTCAAAACACCTTAAACCATATTCCAATGATAATCATACGCAATCAAACCCTAAAAAATCGAGATCTTGCCTCATTATTCGTATTTTTTTAACTCATGTATTACGGGCCTCTTCCATCCCTAAACACCTACGTGGCCTAAAAATTCTGACTTTACACTGATTTTCATGTCCGACCTATGTTATTAGTCAAAACACCTTAAAAAAAGCATGTTGTAATGATAACCACGTGCAATCAAACCCTAAAAAATTGTGACTTTGGGTCCATATCTGTTAGAAAACTCGTAGCTTTATCTCATCCATCGAATGGCTCTTCCGTCCCTGAACACCTCCATGGCCTCAAAAATCTAACTTCGTACTGATTTTAATGTCTAACCAAGATTTATTAGCCTACCCTCGAGCCAAAACACTTTAAAAGCATGTTCTCATGATAACCACGTCAAATCAGACCATGAGAAATCGTGACTTTGCCTTAGTATTTGTTAGAAAAATCGTAGCTTTATCCCATTCATTATAGGCCTCTTCCATCCATAAACACCCTCATGGCCTCAAAAGTCTAACTTTATACCAAATTTCGCGTCCAACCTAGATTATTAGCCTGCACTTGAGTCAAAACACCTTAAGGCATGTTCTAATGATAGCCGTGCGCAATCAAACCCTAGAAAGCTCTGACTTTGCGTTGAAAAGAAATCGTA
This sequence comes from Malania oleifera, assembly GCF_029873635.1. Taxonomy (NCBI): domain Eukaryota; kingdom Viridiplantae; phylum Streptophyta; class Magnoliopsida; order Santalales; family Ximeniaceae; genus Malania; species Malania oleifera. The sequence continues at coordinate 20,111 of NW_026652140.1, forward strand.
GCTTCATCTCATACGTTAAAAGGTCTCGTCCGTCCGTAAACACTGTCTTAGCCTGAAAAATCTAGCTTCATGCTGATTTTCATGTCCAACCCAGATTATTAGCCTACCCTTGAGTCAAAATACCATAAAGCATGTTCTAATGACAATCAAACCCTAAAAAATCGTGACTTTGCCTTAGTGCTTTGTTAGAAAAATTGTTGCTTTAAAGGCCTCTTCCATCCCCAGAGGCCTTCATGCCCTAAAAAAATCTAGCTTTATACTAGTTTTCCTATCCAACCATTAGCCTACCCTTGAGTCAAAACACCTGAAAGCATGTTCTAATCATAGCCACGTGCGATAGAAACCTAAAAAATTGTGTATTTGTTGGAAAAATTGAAGTTTTATCTGATACAATCCCTAAACACCTTCATGGCCTAAAAGAATCTAGGTTTATGCTGATTTTCATGTACAACCTAGATTATTAGCCTACACTTGAGTCAAAACACTATAAATCATGTTCTAATGATAACCTTGTGCAATCAGACCCTTAAAAATCGTGACTTTGCCTTAAGCAATTGTTAGAAGAATCGCAGCTTCATCTACTACATTAAAGGGCCCTTCATGCCCCGAAAAATCTAGCTTTATACTGATTTTTCGCGTTATTATTAGCCTACCTTTGAGTCAAAACACCTTAAAGCATGTTCTAATGATAACCATATGCAATCAAACCCTAAAAATCGTGACTCTGCCTTCGTATTTGTTTGAAAAATTGTGGCTTTATCTCACACGTTGAAAGGTCTCTTCAATCCCTAAACACCTCCATGGCCTGAAAAATCTAGCTTTATACGGATTGTCATGTCCAACCTATGCCCTTTGCTCGAGTAAAAACACCCTAAAACATGTTCTAATGATAACCACGCTCAATCAAACCCTGAAAAACCATGACTTTGCCTTTAGTATTTATCAAACCCTGAAAAAATCGTAACTTTATCTCGTTCATTAAAGGCCTCTTCCGCCTTCATGGCCTCAAAAATCTAGCTTTATACTGATTTCGACGTCCAACCTTGATTATTGGCCTGCCCTTGAATCAAAACACGTTAAAGCATGATCTATTGGTAACCATGTGCGATCAAACCCTAAAAAATTGCAAGTTTGCGTCAGTATTCATTAGAAAAGTCGTAGCTTTATCTCATTTATTAAATGCCTCTTCCATCCCCAAACACGTTCATGGCCTAAAAATTCTAACTTTATACCGATTTTCATGCCCACCCTGTATTATTGGCCGCCTTTGAGTCAAAACACCTTAAACCATATTCCAATGATAACCATACGCAATCAAACCCTAAAAAATCGAGATCTTGCCTCATTATTCGTATTTTTTTAACTCATGTATTACGGGCCTCTTCCATCCCTAAACACCTACGTGGCCTAAAAATTCTGACTTTACACTGATTTTCATGTCCGACCTATGTTATTAGTCAAAACACCTTAAAAAAAGCATGTTGTAATGATAACCACGTGCAATCAAACCCTAAAAAATTGTGACTTTGGGTCCATATTTGTTAGAAAACTCGTAGCTTTATCTCATCCATCGAATGGCTCTTCCGTCCCTGAACACCTCCATGGCCTCAAAAATCTAACTTCGTACTGATTTTAATGTCTAACCAAGATTTATTAGCCTACCCTCGAGCCAAAACACTTTAAAAGCATGTTCTCATGATAACCACGTCAAATCAGACCATGAGAAATCGTGACTTTGCCTTAGTATTTGTTAGAAAAATCGTAGCTTTATCCCATTCATTATAGGCCTCTTCCATCCATAAACACCCTCATGGCCTCAAAAGTCTAACTTTATACCAAATTTCGCGTCCAACCTAGATTATTAGCCTGCACTTGAGTCAAAACACCTTAAGGCATGTTCTAATGATAGCCGTGCGCAATCAAACCCTAGAAAGCTCTGACTTTGCGTTGAAAAGAAATCGTAGCTTCATCTCATACGTTAAAAGGTCTCGTCCGTCCGTAAACACTGTCTTAGCCTGAAAAATCTAGCTTCATGCTGATTTTCATGTCCAACCCAGATTATTAGCCTACCCTTGAGTCAAAATACCATAAAGCATGTTCTAATGACAATCAAACCCTAAAAAATCGTGACTTTGCCTTAGTGCTTTGTTAGAAAAATTGTTGCTTTAAAGGCCTCTTCCATCCCCAGAGGCCTTCATGCCCTAAAAAAATCTAGCTTTATACTAGTTTTCCTATCCAACCATTAGCCTACCCTTGAGTCAAAACACCTGAAAGCATGTTCTAATCATAGCCACGTGCGATAGAAACCTAAAAAATTGTGTATTTGTTGGAAAAATTGAAGTTTTATCTGATACATCCCTAAACACCTTCATGGCCTAAAAGAATCTAGGTTTATGCTGATTTTCATGTACAACCTAGATTATTAGCCTACACTTGAGTCAAAACACTATAAATCATGTTCTAATGATAACCTTGTGCAATCAGACCCTTAAAAATCGTGACTTTGCCTTAAGCAATTGTTAGAAGAATCGCAGCTTCATCTAATACATTAAAGGGCCCTTCATGCCCCGAAAAATCTAGCTTTATACTGATTTTTCGCGTTTTTATTAGCCTACCTTTGAGTCAAAACACCTTAAAGCATGTTCTAATGATAACCATATGCAATCAAACCCTAAAAATCGTGACTCTGCCTTCGTATTTGTTTGAAAAATTGTGGCTTTATCTCACACGTTGAAAGGTCTCTTCAATCCCTAAACACCTCCATGGCCTGAAAAATCTAGCTTTATACGGATTGTCATGTCCAACCTATGCCCTTTGCTCGAGTAAAAACACCCTAAAACATGTTCTAATGATAACCACGCTCAATCAAACCCTGAAAAACCATGACTTTGCCTTTAGTATTTATCAAACCCTGAAAAAATCGTAACTTTATCTCGTTCATTAAAGGCCTCTTCCGCCTTCATGGCCTCAAAAATCTAGCTTTATACTGATTTCGACGTCCAACCTTGATTATTGGCCTGCCCTTGAATCAAAACACGTTAAAGCATGATCTATTGGTAACCATGTGCGATCAAACCCTAAAAAATTGCAAGTTTGCGTCAGTATTCATTAGAAAAGTCGTAGCTTTATCTCATTTATTAAATGCCTCTTCCATCCCCAAACACGTTCATGGCCTAAAAATTCTAACTTTATACCGATTTTCATGCCCACCCTATATTATTGGCCGCCTTTGAGTCAAAACACCTTAAACCATATTCCAATGATAATCATACGCAATCAAACCCTAAAAAATCGAGATCTTGCCTCATTATTCGTATTTTTTTAACTCATGTATTACGGGCCTCTTCCATCCCTAAACACCTACGTGGCCTAAAAATTCTGACTTTACACTGATTTTCATGTCCGACCTATGTTATTAGTCAAAACACCTTAAAAAAAGCATGTTGTAATGATAACCACGTGCAATCAAACCCTAAAAAATTGTGACTTTGGGTCCATATCTGTTAGAAAACTCGTAGCTTTATCTCATCCATCGAATGGCTCTTCCGTCCCTGAACACCTCCATGGCCTCAAAAATCTAACTTCGTACTGATTTTAATGTCTAACCAAGATTTATTAGCCTACCCTCGAGCCAAAACACTTTAAAAGCATGTTCTCATGATAACCACGTCAAATCAGACCATGAGAAATCGTGACTTTGCCTTAGTATTTGTTAGAAAAATCGTAGCTTTATCCCATTCATTATAGGCCTCTTCCATCCATAAACACCCTCATGGCCTCAAAAGTCTAACTTTATACCAAATTTCGCGTCCAACCTAGATTATTAGCCTGCACTTGAGTCAAAACACCTTAAGGCATGTTCTAATGATAGCCGTGCGCAATCAAACCCTAGAAAGCTCTGACTTTGCGTTGAAAAGAAATCGTAGCTTCATCTCATACGTTAAAAGGTCTCGTCCGTCCGTAAACACTGTCTTAGCCTGAAAAATCTAGCTTCATGCTGATTTTCATGTCCAACCCAGATTATTAGCCTACCCTTGAGTCAAAATACCATAAAGCATGTTCTAATGACAATCAAACCCTAAAAAATCGTGACTTTGCCTTAGTGCTTTGTTAGAAAAATTGTTGCTTTAAAGGCCTCTTCCATCCCCAGAGGCCTTCATGCCCTAAAAAAATCTAGCTTTATACTAGTTTTCCTATCCAACCATTAGCCTACCCTTGAGTCAAAACACCTGAAAGCATGTTCTAATCATAGCCACGTGCGATAGAAACCTAAAAAATTGTGTATTTGTTGGAAAAATTGAAGTTTTATCTGATACATCCCTAAACACCTTCATGGCCTAAAAGAATCTAGGTTTATGCTGATTTTCATGTACAACCTAGATTATTAGCCTACACTTGAGTCAAAACACTATAAATCATGTTCTAATGATAACCTTGTGCAATCAGACCCTTAAAAATCGTGACTTTGCCTTAAGCAATTGTTAGAAGAATCGCAGCTTCATCTAATACATTAAAGGGCCCTTCATGCCCCGAAAAATCTAGCTTTATACTGATTTTTCGCGTTATTATTAGCCTACCTTTGAGTCAAAACACCTTAAAGCATGTTCTAATGATAACCATATGCAATCAAACCCTAAAAATCGTGACTCTGCCTTCGTATTTGTTTGAAAAATTGTGGCTTTATCTCACACGTTGAAAGGTCTCTTCAATCCCTAAACACCTCCATGGCCTGAAAAATCTAGCTTTATACGGATTGTCATGTCCAACCTATGCCCTTTGCTCGAGTAAAAACACCCTAAAACATGTTCTAATGATAACCACGCTCAATCAAACCCTGAAAAACCATGACTTTGCCTTTAGTATTTATCAAACCCTGAAAAAATCGTAACTTTATCTCGTTCATTAAAGGCCTCTTCCGCCTTCATGGCCTCAAAAATCTAGCTTTATACTGATTTCGACGTCCAACCTTGATTATTGGCCTGCCCTTGAATCAAAACACGTTAAAGCATGATCTATTGGTAACCATGTGCGATCAAACCCTAAAAAATTGCAAGTTTGCGTCAGTATTCATTAGAAAAGTCGTAGCTTTATCTCATTTATTAAATGCCTCTTCCATCCCCAAACACGTTCATGGCCTAAAAATTCTAACTTTATACCGATTTTCATGCCCACCCTATATTATTGGCCGCCTTTGAGTCAAAACACCTTAAACCATATTCCAATGATAATCATACGCAATCAAACCCTAAAAAATCGAGATCTTGCCTCATTATTCGTATTTTTTTAACTCATGTATTACGGGCCTCTTCCATCCCTAAACACCTACGTGGCCTAAAAATTCTGACTTTACACTGATTTTCATGTCCGACCTATGTTATTAGTCAAAACACCTTAAAAAAAGCATGTTGTAATGATAACCACGTGCAATCAAACCCTAAAAAATTGTGACTTTGGGTCCATATCTGTTAGAAAACTCGTAGCTTTATCTCATCCATCGAATGGCTCTTCCGTCCCTGAACACCTCCATGGCCTCAAAAATCTAACTTCGTACTGATTTTAATGTCTAACCAAGATTTATTAGCCTACCCTCGAGCCAAAACACTTTAAAAGCATGTTCTCATGATAACCACGTCAAATCAGACCATGAGAAATCGTGACTTTGCCTTAGTATTTGTTAGAAAAATCGTAGCTTTATCCCATTCATTATAGGCCTCTTCCATCCATAAACACCCTCATGGCCTCAAAAGTCTAACTTTATACCAAATTTCGCGTCCAACCTAGATTATTAGCCTGCACTTGAGTCAAAACACCTTAAGGCATGTTCTAATGATAGCCGTGCGCAATCAAACCCTAGAAAGCTCTGACTTTGCGTTGAAAAGAAATCGTAGCTTCATCTCATACGTTAAAAGGTCTCGTCCGTCCGTAAACACTGTCTTAGCCTGAAAAATCTAGCTTCATGCTGATTTTCATGTCCAACCCAGATTATTAGCCTACCCTTGAGTCAAAATACCATAAAGCATGTTCTAATGACAATCAAACCCTAAAAAATCGTGACTTTGCCTTAGTGCTTTGTTAGAAAAATTGTTGCTTTAAAGGCCTCTTCCATCCCCAGAGGCCTTCATGCCCTAAAAAAATCTAGCTTTATACTAGTTTTCCTATCCAACCATTAGCCTACCCTTGAGTCAAAACACCTGAAAGCATGTTCTAATCATAGCCACGTGCGATAGAAACCTAAAAAATTGTGTATTTGTTGGAAAAATTGAAGTTTTATCTGATACATCCCTAAACACCTTCATGGCCTAAAAGAATCTAGGTTTATGCTGATTTTCATGTACAACCTAGATTATTAGCCTACACTTGAGTCAAAACACTATAAATCATGTTCTAATGATAACCTTGTGCAATCAGACCCTTAAAAATCGTGACTTTGCCTTAAGCAATTGTTAGAAGAATCGCAGCTTCATCTAATACATTAAAGGGCCCTTCATGCCCCGAAAAATCTAGCTTTATACTGATTTTTCGCGTTATTATTAGCCTACCTTTGAGTCAAAACACCTTAAAGCATGTTCTAATGATAACCATATGCAATCAAACCCTAAAAATCGTGACTCTGCCTTCGTATTTGTTTGAAAAATTGTGGCTTTATCTCACACGTTGAAAGGTCTCTTCAATCCCTAAACACCTCCATGGCCTGAAAAATCTAGCTTTATACGGATTGTCATGTCCAACCTATGCCCTTTGCTCGAGTAAAAACACCCTAAAACATGTTCTAATGATAACCACGCTCAATCAAACCCTGAAAAAACCATGACTTTGCCTTTAGTATTTATCAAACCCTGAAAAAATCGTAACTTTATCTCGTTCATTAAAGGCCTCTTCCGCCTTCATGGCCTCAAAAATCTAGCTTTATACTGATTTCGACGTCCAACCTTGATTATTGGCCTGCCCTTGAATCAAAACACGTTAAAGCATGATCTATTGGTAACCATGTGCGATCAAACCCTAAAAAATTGCAAGTTTGCGTCAGTATTCATTAGAAAAGTCGTAGCTTTATCTCATTTATTAAATGCCTCTTCCATCCCCAAACACGTTCATGGCCTAAAAATTCTAACTTTATACCGATTTTCATGCCCACCCTATATTATTGGCCGCCTTTGAGTCAAAACACCTTAAACCATATTCCAATGATAATCATACGCAATCAAACCCTAAAAAATCGAGATCTTGCCTCATTATTCGTATTTTTTTAACTCATGTATTACGGGCCTCTTCCATCCCTAAACACCTACGTGGCCTAAAAATTCTGACTTTACACTGATTTTCATGTCCGACCTATGTTATTAGTCAAAACACCTTAAAAAAAGCATGTTGTAATGATAACCACGTGCAATCAAACCCTAAAAAATTGTGACTTTGGGTCCATATCTGTTAGAAAACTCGTAGCTTTATCTCATCCATCGAATGGCTCTTCCGTCCCTGAACACCTCCATGGCCTCAAAAATCTAACTTCGTACTGATTTTAATGTCTAACCAAGATTTATTAGCCTACCCTCGAGCCAAAACACTTTAAAAGCATGTTCTCATGATAACCACGTCAAATCAGACCATGAGAAATCGTGACTTTGCCTTAGTATTTGTTAGAAAAATCGTAGCTTTATCCCATTCATTATAGGCCTCTTCCATCCATAAACACCCTCATGGCCTCAAAAGTCTAACTTTATACCAAATTTCGCGTCCAACCTAGATTATTAGCCTGCACTTGAGTCAAAACACCTTAAGGCATGTTCTAATGATAGCCGTGCGCAATCAAACCCTAGAAAGCTCTGACTTTGCGTTGAAAAGAAATCGTAGCTTCATCTCATACGTTAAAAGGTCTCGTCCGTCCGTAAACACTGTCTTAGCCTGAAAAATCTAGCTTCATGCTGATTTTCATGTCCAACCCAGATTATTAGCCTACCCTTGAGTCAAAATACCATAAAGCATGTTCTAATGACAATCAAACCCTAAAAAATCGTGACTTTGCCTTAGTGCTTTGTTAGAAAAATTGTTGCTTTAAAGGCCTCTTCCATCCCCAGAGGCCTTCATGCCCTAAAAAAATCTAGCTTTATACTAGTTTTCCTATCCAACCATTAGCCTACCCTTGAGTCAAAACACCTGAAAGCATGTTCTAATCATAGCCACGTGCGATAGAAACCTAAAAAATTGTGTATTTGTTGGAAAAATTGAAGTTTTATCTGATACATCCCTAAACACCTTCATGGCCTAAAAGAATCTAGGTTTATGCTGATTTTCATGTACAACCTAGATTATTAGCCTACACTTGAGTCAAAACACTATAAATCATGTTCTAATGATAACCTTGTGCAATCAGACCCTTAAAAATCGTGACTTTGCCTTAAGCAATTGTTAGAAGAATCGCAGCTTCATCTAATACATTAAAGGGCCCTTCATGCCCCGAAAAATCTAGCTTTATACTGATTTTTCGCGTTATTATTAGCCTACCTTTGAGTCAAAACACCTTAAAGCATGTTCTAATGATAACCATATGCAATCAAACCCTAAAAATCGTGACTCTGCCTTCGTATTTGTTTGAAAAATTGTGGCTTTATCTCACACGTTGAAAGGTCTCTTCAATCCCTAAACACCTCCATGGCCTGAAAAATCTAGCTTTATACGGATTGTCATGTCCAACCTATGCCCTTTGCTCGAGTAAAAACACCCTAAAACATGTTCTAATGATAACCACGCTCAATCAAACCCTGAAAAACCATGACTTTGCCTTTAGTATTTATCAAACCCTGAAAAAATCGTAACTTTATCTCGTTCATTAAAGGCCTCTTCCGCCTTCATGGCCTCAAAAATCTAGCTTTATACTGATTTCGACGTCCAACCTTGATTATTGGCCTGCCCTTGAATCAAAACACGTTAAAGCATGATCTATTGGTAACCATGTGCGATCAAACCCTAAAAAATTGCAAGTTTGCGTCAGTATTCATTAGAAAAGTCGTAGCTTTATCTCATTTATTAAATGCCTCTTCCATCCCCAAACACGTTCATGGCCTAAAAATTCTAACTTTATACCGATTTTCATGCCCACCCTATATTATTGGCCGCCTTTGAGTCAAAACACCTTAAACCATATTCCAATGATAATCATACGCAATCAAACCCTAAAAAATCGAGATCTTGCCTCATTATTCGTATTTTTTTAACTCATGTATTACGGGCCTCTTCCATCCCTAAACACCTACGTGGCCTAAAAATTCTGACTTTACACTGATTTTCATGTCCGACCTATGTTATTAGTCAAAACACCTTAAAAAAAGCATGTTGTAATGATAACCACGTGCAATCAAACCCTAAAAAATTGTGACTTTGGGTCCATATCTGTTAGAAAACTCGTAGCTTTATCTCATCCATCGAATGGCTCTTCCGTCCCTGAACACCTCCATGGCCTCAAAAATCTAACTTCGTACTGATTTTAATGTCTAACCAAGATTTATTAGCCTACCCTCGAGCCAAAACACTTTAAAAGCATGTTCTCATGATAACCACGTCAAATCAGACCATGAGAAATCGTGACTTTGCCTTAGTATTTGTTAGAAAAATCGTAGCTTTATCCCATTCATTATAGGCCTCTTCCATCCATAAACACCCTCATGGCCTCAAAAGTCTAACTTTATACCAAATTTCGCGTCCAACCTAGATTATTAGCCTGCACTTGAGTCAAAACACCTTAAGGCATGTTCTAATGATAGCCGTGCGCAATCAAACCCTAGAAAGCTCTGACTTTGCGTTGAAAAGAAATCGTAGCTTCATCTCATACGTTAAAAGGTCTCGTCCGTCCGTAAACACTGTCTTAGCCTGAAAAATCTAGCTTCATGCTGATTTTCATGTCCAACCCAGATTATTAGCCTACCCTTGAGTCAAAATACCATAAAGCATGTTCTAATGACAATCAAACCCTAAAAAATCGTGACTTTGCCTTAGTGCTTTGTTAGAAAAATTGTTGCTTTAAAGGCCTCTTCCATCCCCAGAGGCCTTCATGCCCTAAAAAAATCTAGCTTTATACTAGTTTTCCTATCCAACCATTAGCCTACCCTTGAGTCAAAACACCTGAAAGCATGTTCTAATCATAGCCACGTGCGATAGAAACCTAAAAAATTGTGTATTTGTTGGAAAAATTGAAGTTTTATCTGATACATCCCTAAACACCTTCATGGCCTAAAAGAATCTAGGTTTATGCTGATTTTCATGTACAACCTAGATTATTAGCCTACACTTGAGTCAAAACACTATAAATCATGTTCTAATGATAACCTTGTGCAATCAGACCCTTAAAAATCGTGACTTTGCCTTAAGCAATTGTTAGAAGAATCGCAGCTTCATCTAATACATTAAAGGGCCCTTCATGCCCCGAAAAATCTAGCTTTATACTGATTTTTCGCGTTATTATTAGCCTACCTTTGAGTCAAAACACCTTAAAGCATGTTCTAATGATAACCATATGCAATCAAACCCTAAAAATCGTGACTCTGCCTTCGTATTTGTTTGAAAAATTGTGGCTTTATCTCACACGTTGAAAGGTCTCTTCAATCCCTAAACACCTCCATGGCCTGAAAAATCTAGCTTTATACGGATTGTCATGTCCAACCTATGCCCTTTGCTCGAGTAAAAACACCCTAAAACATGTTCTAATGATAACCACGCTCAATCAAACCCTGAAAAACCATGACTTTGCCTTTAGTATTTATCAAACCCTGAAAAAATCGTAACTTTATCTCGTTCATTAAAGGCCTCTTCCGCCTTCATGGCCTCAAAAATCTAGCTTTATACTGATTTCGACGTCCAACCTTGATTATTGGCCTGCCCTTGAATCAAAACACGTTAAAGCATGATCTATTGGTAACCATGTGCGATCAAACCCTAAAAAATTGCAAGTTTGCGTCAGTATTCATTAGAAAAGTCGTAGCTTTATCTCATTTATTAAATGCCTCTTCCATCCCCAAACACGTTCATGGCCTAAAAATTCTAACTTTATACCGATTTTCATGCCCACCCTATATTATTGGCCGCCTTTGAGTCAAAACACCTTAAACCATATTCCAATGATAATCATACGCAATCAAACCCTAAAAAATCGAGATCTTGCCTCATTATTCGTATTTTTTTAACTCATGTATTACGGGCCTCTTCCATCCCTAAACACCTACGTGGCCTAAAAATTCTGACTTTACACTGATTTTCATGTCCGACCTATGTTATTAGTCAAAACACCTTAAAAAAAGCATGTTGTAATGATAACCACGTGCAATCAAACCCTAAAAAATTGTGACTTTGGGTCCATATCTGTTAGAAAACTCGTAGCTTTATCTCATCCCTCATCTTCCGTCCCTGAACACCTCCATGGCCTCAAAAATCTAACTTCGAACTGATTTTAATGTCTAACCAAGATTTATTAGCCTACCCTCGAGCCAAAACACTTTAAAAGCATGTTCTCATGATAACCACGTCAAATCAGACCATGAGAAATCGTGACTTTGCCTTAGTATTTGTTAGAAAAATCGTGGCTTTATCCCATTCATTATAGGCCTCTTCCATCCATAAACACCCTCATGGCTAACTTTATACCAAATTTCGCGTCCAACCTAGATTATTAGCCTGCACTTGAGTCAAAACACCTTAAGGCATGTTCTAATGATAGCCGTGCGCAATCAAACCCTAGAAAGCTCTGACTTTGCGTTGAAAAGAAATCGTAGCTTCATCTCATACGTTAAAAGGTCTCGTCCGTCCGTAAACACTGTCTTAGCCTGAAAAATCTAGCTTCATGCTGATTTTCATGTCCAACCCAGATTATTAGCCTACCCTTGAGTCAAAATACCATAAAGCATGTTCTAATGACAATCAAACCCTAAAAAATCGTGACTTTGCCTTAGTGCTTTGTTAGAAAAATTGTTGCTTTAAAGGCCTCTTCCATCCCCAAAGGCCTTCATGCCCTAAAAAAATCTAGCTTTATACTAGTTTTCCTATCCAACCATTAGCCTACCCTTGAGTCAAAACACCTGAAAGCATGTTCTAATCATAGCCACGTGCGATAGAAACCTAAAAAATTGTGTATTTGTTGGAAAAATTGAAGTTTTATCTGATACATCAAAGGCCTCTTCCATCCCTAAACACCTTCATGGCCTAAAAAAATCTAGGTTTATGCTGATTTTCATGTACAACCTAGATTATTAGCCTACACTTGAGTCAAAACACTATAAATCATGTTCTAATGATAACCTTGTGCAATCAGACCCTTAAAAATCGTGACTTTGCCTTAAGCAATTGTTAGAAGAATCGCAGCTTCATCTAATACATTAAAGGGCCCTTCATGCCCCGAAAAATCTAGCTTTATACTGATTTTTCGCGTTTTTATTAGCCTACCTTTGAGTCAAAACACCTTAAAGCATGTTCTAATGATAACCATATGCAATCAAACCCTAAAAATCGTGACTCTGCCTTCGTATTTGTTTGAAAAATTGTGGCTTTATCTCACACGTTGAAAGGTCTCTTCAATCCCTAAACACCTCCATGGCCTGAAAAATCTAGCTTTATACGGATTGTCATGTCCAACCTATGCCCTTTGCTCGAGTAAAAACACCCTAAAACATGTTCTAATGATAACCACGCTCAATCAAACCCTGAAAAACCATGACTTTGCCTTTAGTATTTATCAAACCCTGAAAAAATCGTAACTTTATCTCGTTCATTAAAGGCCTCTTCCGCCTTCATGGCCTCAAAAATCTAGCTTTATACTGATTTCGACGTCCAACCTTGATTATTGGCCTGCCCTTGAATCAAAACACGTTAAAGCATGATCTATTGGTAACCATGTGCGATCAAACCCTAAAAAATTGCAAGTTTGCGTCAGTATTCATTAGAAAAGTCGTAGCTTTATCTCATTTATTAAATGCCTCTTCCATCCCCAAACACGTTCATGGCCTAAAAATTCTAACTTTATACCGATTTTCATGCCCACCCTATATTATTGGCCGCCTTTGAGTCAAAACACCTTAAACCATATTCCAATGATAATCATACGCAATCAAACCCTAAAAAATCGAGATCTTGCCTCATTATTCGTATTTTTTTAACTCATGTATTACGGGCCTCTTCCATCCCTAAACACCTACGTGGCCTAAAAATTCTGACTTTACACTGATTTTCATGTCCGACCTATGTTATTAGTCAAAACACCTTAAAAAAAGCATGTTGTAATGATAACCACGTGCAATCAAACCCTAAAAAATTGTGACTTTGGGTCCATATCTGTTAGAAAACTCGTAGCTTTATCTCATCCATCGAATGGCTCTTCCGTCCCTGAACACCTCCATGGCCTCAAAAATCTAACTTCGTACTGATTTTAATGTCTAACCAAGATTTATTAGCCTACCCTCGAGCCAAAACACTTTAAAAGCATGTTCTCATGATAACCACGTCAAATCAGACCATGAGAAATCGTGACTTTGCCTTAGTATTTGTTAGAAAAATCGTAGCTTTATCCCATTCATTATAGGCCTCTTCCATCCATAAACACCCTCATGGCCTCAAAAGTCTAACTTTATACCAAATTTCGCGTCCAACCTAGATTATTAGCCTGCACTTGAGTCAAAACACCTTAAGGCATGTTCTAATGATAGCCGTGCGCAATCAAACCCTAGAAAGCTCTGACTTTGCGTTGAAAAGAAATCGTAGCTTCATCTCATACGTTAAAAGGTCTCGTCCGTCCGTAAACACTGTCTTAGCCTGAAAAATCTAGCTTCATGCTGATTTTCATGTCCAACCCAGATTATTAGCCTACCCTTGAGTCAAAATACCATAAAGCATGTTCTAATGACAATCAAACCCTAAAAAATCGTGACTTTGCCTTAGTGCTTTGTTAGAAAAATTGTTGCTTTAAAGGCCTCTTCCATCCCCAAAGGCCTTCATGCCCTAAAAAAATCTAGCTTTATACTAGTTTTCCTATCCAACCATTAGCCTACCCTTGAGTCAAAACACCTGAAAGCATGTTCTAATCATAGCCACGTGCGATAGAAACCTAAAAAATTGTGTATTTGTTGGAAAAATTGAAGTTTTATCTGATACCTCTTCCATCCCTAAACACCTTCATGGCCTAAAAAAATCTAGGTTTATGCTGATTTTCATGTACAACCTAGATTATTAGCCTACACTTGAGTCAAAACACTATAAATCATGTTCTAATGATAACCTTGTGCAATCAGACCCTTAAAAATCGTGACTTTGCCTTAAGCAATTGTTAGAAGAATCGCAGCTTCATCTAATACATTAAAGGGCCCTTCATGCCCCGAAAAATCTAGCTTTATACTGATTTTTCGCGTTATTATTAGCCTACCTTTGAGTCAAAACACCTTAAAGCATGTTCTAATGATAACCATATGCAATCAAACCCTAAAAATCGTGACTCTGCCTTCGTATTTGTTTGAAAAATTGTGGCTTTATCTCACACGTTGAAAGGTCTCTTCAATCCCTAAACACCTCCATGGCCTGAAAAATCTAGCTTTATACGGATTGTCATGTCCAACCTATGCCCTTTGCTCGAGTAAAAACACCCTAAAACATGTTCTAATGATAACCACGCTCAATCAAACCCTGAAAAAACCATGACTTTGCCTTTAGTATTTATCAAACCCTGAAAAAATCGTAACTTTATCTCGTTCATTAAAGGCCTCTTCCGCCTTCATGGCCTCAAAAATCTAGCTTTATACTGATTTCGACGTCCAACCTTGATTATTGGCCTGCCCTTGAATCAAAACACGTTAAAGCATGATCTATTGGTAACCATGTGCGATCAAACCCTAAAAAATTGCAAGTTTGCGTCAGTATTCATTAGAAAAGTCGTAGCTTTATCTCATTTATTAAATGCCTCTTCCATCCCCAAACACGTTCATGGCCTAAAAATTCTAACTTTATACCGATTTTCATGCCCACCCTGTATTATTGGCCGCCTTTGAGTCAAAACACCTTAAACCATATTCCAATGATAACCATACGCAATCAAACCCTAAAAAATCGAGATCTTGCCTCATTATTCGTATTTTTTTAACTCATGTATTACGGGCCTCTTCCATCCCTAAACACCTACGTGGCCTAAAAATTCTGACTTTACACTGATTTTCATGTCCGACCTATGTTATTAGTCAAAACACCTTAAAAAAAAGCATGTTGTAATGATAACCACGTGCAATCAAACCCTAAAAAATTGTGACTTTGGGTCCATATCTGTTAGAAAACTCGTAGCTTTATCTCATCCATCGAATGGCTCTTCCGTCCCTGAACACCTCCATGGCCTCAAAAATCTAACTTCGTACTGATTTTAATGTCTAACCAAGATTTATTAGCCTACCCTCGAGCCAAAACACTTTAAAAGCATGTTCTCATGATAACCACGTCAAATCAGACCATGAGAAATCGTGACTTTGCCTTAGTATTTGTTAGAAAAATCGTAGCTTTATCCCATTCATTATAGGCCTCTTCCATCCATAAACACCCTCATGGCCTCAAAAGTCTAACTTTATACCAAATTTCGCGTCCAACCTAGATTATTAGCCTGCACTTGAGTCAAAACACCTTAAGGCATGTTCTAATGATAGCCGTGCGCAATCAAACCCTAGAAAGCTCTGACTTTGCGTTGAAAAGAAATCGTAGCTTCATCTCATACGTTAAAAGGTCTCGTCCGTCCGTAAACACTGTCTTAGCCTGAAAAATCTAGCTTCATGCTGATTTTCATGTCCAACCCAGATTATTAGCCTACCCTTGAGTCAAAATACCATAAAGCATGTTCTAATGACAATCAAACCCTAAAAAATCGTGACTTTGCCTTAGTGCTTTGTTAGAAAAATTGGTGGCCTTTAATTAAGGCCTCTTCCATCCCCAAAGGCCTTCATGCCCTAAAAAATCAAGCTTTATACTAGTTTCCTATCCAACCATTAGCCTACCCTGAGTCAAACACCTGAAAGCATGTTCTAATCATAGCCACGTGCGATAGAAAACCTAAAAAATTGTGTATTTGTTGGAAAAATTGAAGTTTTATCTGATACAAATCCCTAAACACCTTCAATGGCCTAAAAGAATCTAGGTTTAGTGCTGATTTTCATGTGCAACCTAGATTATTAGCCTACACTTGAGTCAAAACACTATAAATCATGTTCTAATGATAACCTTGTGCAATCAGACCCTTAAAAATCGTGACTTGCCTTAAGCAATTGTTAGAAGAATCGCAGCTTCATCTACTACATTAAAGGGCCCTTCATGCCCCGAAAATCTAGCTTTATACTGATATTTCGCGTTATTATTAGCCTACCTTTGAGTCAAAACACCTTAAAGCATGTTCTAATGATAACCATATGCAATCAAACCCTAAAAATCGTGACTCTGCCTTCGTATTTGTTTGAAAAATTGTGGCTTTATCTCACACGTTGAAAGGTCTCTTCAATCCCTAAACACCTCCATGGCCTGAAAAATCTAGCTTTATACGGATTGTCATGTCCAACCTATGCCCTTTGCTCGAGTAAAAACACCCTAAAACATGTTCTAATGATAACCACGCTCAATCAAACCCTGAAAAACCATGACTTTGCCTTTAGTATTTATCAAACCCTGAAAAAATCGTAACTTTATCTCGTTCATTAAAGGCCTCTTCCGCCTTCATGGCCTCAAAAATCTAGCTTTATACTGATTTCGACGTCCAACCTTGATTATTGGCCTGCCCTTGAATCAAAACACGTTAAAGCATGATCTATTGGTAACCATGTGCGATCAAACCCTAAAAAATTGCAAGTTTGCGTCAGTATTCATTAGAAAAGTCGTAGCTTTATCTCATTTATTAAATGCCTCTTCCATCCCCAAACACGTTCATGGCCTAAAAATTCTAACTTTATACCGATTTTCATGCCCACCCTATATTATTGGCCGCCTTTGAGTCAAAACACCTTAAACCATATTCCAATGATAATCATACGCAATCAAACCCTAAAAAATCGAGATCTTGCCTCATTATTCGTATTTTTTTAACTCATGTATTACGGGCCTCTTCCATCCCTAAACACCTACGTGGCCTAAAAATTCTGACTTTACACTGATTTTCATGTCCGACCTATGTTATTAGTCAAAACACCTTAAAAAAAGCATGTTGTAATGATAACCACGTGCAATCAAACCCTAAAAAATTGTGACTTTGGGTCCATATTTGTTAGAAAACTCGTAGCTTTATCTCATCCATCGAATGGCTCTTCCGTCCCTGAACACCTCCATGGCCTCAAAAATCTAACTTCGTACTGATTTTAATGTCTAACCAAGATTTATTAGCCTACCCTCGAGCCAAAACACTTTAAAAGCATGTTCTCATGATAACCACGTCAAATCAGACCATGAGAAATCGTGACTTTGCCTTAGTATTTGTTAGAAAAATCGTAGCTTTATCCCATTCATTATAGGCCTCTTCCATCCATAAACACCCTCATGGCCTCAAAAGTCTAACTTTATACCAAATTTCGCGTCCAACCTAGATTATTAGCCTGCACTTGAGTCAAAACACCTTAAGGCATGTTCTAATGATAGCCGTGCGCAATCAAACCCTAGAAAGCTCTGACTTTGCGTTGAAAAGAAATCGTAGCTTCATCTCATACGTTAAAAGGTCTCGTCCGTCCGTAAACACTGTCTTAGCCTGAAAAATCTAGCTTCATGCTGATTTTCATGTCCAACCCAGATTATTAGCCTACCCTTGAGTCAAAATACCATAAAGCATGTTCTAATGACAATCAAACCCTAAAAAATCGTGACTTTGCCTTAGTGCTTTGTTAGAAAAATTGTTGCTTTAAAGGCCTCTTCCATCCCCAAAGGCCTTCATGCCCTAAAAAAATCTAGCTTTATACTAGTTTTCCTATCCAACCATTAGCCTACCCTTGAGTCAAAACACCTGAAAGCATGTTCTAATCATAGCCACGTGCGATAGAAACCTAAAAAATTGTGTATTTGTTGGAAAAATTGAAGTTTTATCTGATACATCAAAGGCCTCTTCCATCCCTAAACACCTTCATGGCCTAAAAAAAATCTAGGTTTATGCTGATTTTCATGTACAACCTAGATTATTAGCCTACACTTGAGTCAAAACACTATAAATCATGTTCTAATGATAACCTTGTGCAATCAGACCCTTAAAAATCGTGACTTTGCCTTAAGCAATTGTTAGAAGAATCGCAGCTTCATCTAATACATTAAAGGGCCCTTCATGCCCCGAAAAATCTAGCTTTATACTGATTTTTCGCGTTTTTATTAGCCTACCTTTGAGTCAAAACACCTTAAAGCATGTTCTAATGATAACCATATGCAATCAAACCCTAAAAATCGTGACTCTGCCTTCGTATTTGTTTGAAAAATTGTGGCTTTATCTCATACGTTGAAAGGTCTCTTCAATCCCTAAACACCTCCATGGCCTGAAAAATCTAGCTTTATACGGATTGTCATGTCCAACCTATGTCCTTTGCTCGAGTAAAAACACCCTAAAACATGTTCTAATGATAACCACGCTCAATCAAACCCTAAAAAACCATGACTTTGCATTTAGTATTTATCAAAAAAATAAATAAAAAATCGTAACTTTATCTCGTTCATTAAAGGCCTCTTCCGCCTTCATGGCCTCAAAAATCTAGCTTTATACTGATTTCGATGTCCAACCTTGATTATTGGCCTACCCTTGAATCAAAACACCTTAAAGCATGATCTATTGGTAACCATGTGCGATCAAACCCTAAAAAATTGCAAGTTTGCGTCAGTATTCATTAGAAAAGTCGTAGCTTTATCTCATTTATTAAATGCCTCTTCCATCCCCAAACACGTTCATGGCCTAAAAATTCTAACTTTATACCGATTTTCATGTCCACCCTATATTATTGGCCGCCTTTGAGTCAAAACACCTTAAACCATATTCTAATGATAATCATACGCAATCAAATCCTAAAAAATCGAGATCTTGCCTCATTATTCGTATTTTTTTAACTCATGTATTACGGGCCTCTTCCATCCCTAAACACCTACGTGGCCTAAAAATTCTGACTTTACACTGATTTTCATGTCCGACCTATGTTATTAGTCGAAACACCTTAAAGCGTGTCCTAATGATAACCATGTGCAATGAAACCCTAAAAAATTGTGACTTTGGGTCAATATTTGTTAGAAAACTCGTAGCTTTATCTCATACATTAAAAGGGCTCTTCCATCCCTAAACACCTTCATGGCCTCAAAAATCAATCTTTATACCGATTTTAATGTCTAACCAAGATTTATTAGCCTACCCTTGAGTCAAAACACCTAAAAGCATGTTCTAATCATAACCACGTGCAATAAAAACCTAAAAAATCGTGACTTTGCCTTAGTATTTGTTAGAAAAATCGCGACTTTATCTCATTCATTATAGGCCTCTTCCATCCATGAACGCCCTCATGGCCTCAAAAATCTAACTTTATACTAATTTTCATGTCCGACTTAGATTATTGGCCTACACTTGAGTCAAAACACCTTCAGGCATGTTCTAATGATAACCACGCGCAATCAAACCCTAAAAGAGCTCTGAATGTGCGCCTTAGTTTTTGTTAAAAAAATCGCAACTTTATCTCATACATTAAAGGTCTCCTCCATCCTTAAACGCTGTCTTGGCTTTATGCTGATTTTCATGTCCAACCGAGATTATTAGCCTACCCTTGAGTCAAAGCATGTTCTAATGACAATCACGTGCAATCAAACCCTAAAAAGTCGTGACTTTGCCTTGGTGTTTTGTTAGAAAAGTTGTAGCTCTATCTCATTCATTAAAGGCCTCATCCATCCCCAAAGGCCTTCATGCCCTAAAAAGATCTAGCTTTATACTAATTAGCCTACCCTTGAGTCAAAACACCCAAAAGCATGTTCTAATCATAACCACGTGCAATAAAAACCTAAAAAAATTTGATGGAAAAATCGAAGTTTTATCCGATACCTCTTCCATCCCTAAACACCTTCATGGCCTAAAAAAATCTAGGTTTATGCTGATTTTCATGTACGACCTAGATTATTAGCCTACACTTGAGTCCAAACGCTATAAATCATGTTCTCATGATAACCTTGTGCAATCAGACCCTTAAAAATCGTGACTTTGCCTTAGCAATTGTTAGAAAAATCGCAGCTTTATCTAGTACATTAAACACCTTCATGGCCCGAAAAATCTAGCTTTATACTGATTTTCACGTCCAACCTATATTATTAGCCTACCTTTGTGTCAAAAACACCTTAAAGCATGTTGTAATGATAACCATATGCAGTCAAACCCTAAAAATCGTGACTTTGCGTTAGTATTTGTTTGAAAAATTGTGGCTTTATCTCACACGTTAAAGGGTCTCTTCGATCCCCAAACACCTCCATGGCCTGAAAAATCCGGCATTATACTGATTCTCATGTCCAACCTATATATCCTTTTGCTCGAGTGAAAACACCTTAAAACATGTTCTAATGATAACCACGCTCAATCAAACCCTAAAAAACCACGACTCTGCCTCACTATTTTATCAACAAAAAAAATCTCTTTCATTAAAGGCCTCTTCCACCTTCACGGCCTCAAAAATCTAGCTTTATACTGATTTCAATGTCCAACCTTGATTATCGGCTTACCCTTGAATCAAAACAGCTTAAAGCATGTTCTATTGATAATCATGTGCAATCAAACCCTAAAACATTGCGAATTTGCGTCAGTATTCATTAGAAAAGTCGCAGCTTTATCTCATTTATTAAATGCCTCTTCCATCCCCAAACACATTCATGGCCTAAAAATTCCAACTTTATACTGATTTTCATGTCCACCCTATATTATTGGCCGCCTTTGAGTCAAAACACCTTAAACCATATTCTAATGATAATCATACGCAATCAAATCCTAAAAAATCGAGATCTTGCCTCATTATTCGTATTTTTTAACTCATGTATTACAGGCCTCTTCCATCCCTAAACACCTACACGGCCTAAAAATTCTGACATTACACTGATTTTCATGTCCGACCTATGTTATTAGTCAAAACACCTTAAAAAAAGCATGTTGTAAAATTGTGACTTTGGGTCCATATTTGTTAGAAAACTCGTAGCTTTATCTCATCCATAGAATGGCTCTTCCATCCCTGAACACCTCCATGGCCTCAAAAATCTAACTTCGTACTGATTTTAATGTCTAACCAAGATTTATTAGCCTACCCTCGAGCCAAGACACTTTAAAGCATGTTCTCATGATAACCACGTCAAATCAGACCATGAGAAATCGTGACTTTGCCTTAGTATTTGTTAGAAAAATCGTAGCTTTATCCCATTCATTATAGGCCTCTTCCATCCATAAACACCCTCATGGCCTCAAAAGTCTAACTTTATACCAATTTTCGCGTCCAACCTAGATTATTAGCCTGCACTTGAGTCAAAACACCTTAAGGCATGTTCTAATGATAACCGTGCGCAATCAAACCCTAGAAAGCTCTGACTTTGCGTTGAAAAAAAATCGTAGCTTCATCTCATACGTTAAAAGGTCTCGTCCGTCCGTAAAAGCCTAAAAAATCTAGCTTTATGCTGATTTTCATGTCCAACCCAGATTATTAGCCTACCCTTGAGTCAAAATACCATAAAGCATGTTCTAATGACAATCATGTGCAATCAAACCCTAAAAAATCGTGACTTTGCCCTAGCGCTTTGTTAGAAAAATTGTAGCTTTCATTAAAGGCCTCTTCCATCCCCAAAGGCCTTCATGCCCTAAAAAAATCTAGCTTTATACTAATTAGCCTACCCTTGAGTCAAAACACCTGAAAGCATGTTCTAATCATAGCCACGTGCGATAGAAACCTAAAAAATTGTGTATTTGTTGGAAAAATTGAAGTTTTATCTGATACATCAAAGGCCTCTTCCATCCCTAAACACCTTCATGGCCTAAAAAAATCTAGGTTTATGCTGATTTTCATGTACAACCTAGATTATTAGCCTACACTTGAGTCAAAACACTATAAATCATGTTCTAATGATAACCTTGTGCAATCAGACCCTTAAAAATCGTGACTTTGCCTTAAGCAATTGTTAGAAGAATCGCAGCTTCATCTAATACATTAAAGGGCCCTTCATGCCCCGAAAAATCTAGCTTTATACTGATTTTCGCGTCAAACCTATATATTATTAGCCTACCTTTGAGTCAAAACACCTTAAACCATGTTCTAATGATAACCATATGCAATCAAACCCTAAAAATCGTGACTTTGCCTTCGTATTTGTTTGAAAAATTGTGGCTTTATCTCACACGTTGAAAGGTCTCTTCAATCCCTAAACACCTCCATGGCCTGAAAAATCTAGCTTTATACGGATTGTCATGTCCAACCTATGTCCTTTGCTCGAGTAAAAACACCCTAAAACATGTTCTAATGATAACCACGCTCAATCAAACCCTAAAAAACCATGACTTTGCCTTTAGTATTTATCAAAAAAGAAAATCGTAACTTTATCTCGTTCATTAAAGGCCTCTTCCGCCTTCATGGCCTCAAAAATCTAGCTTTATACTGATTTCGACGTCCAACCTTGATTATTGGCCTGCCCTTGAATCAAAACACCTTAAAGCATGATCTATTGGTAACCATGTGCGATGAAACCCTAAAAAATTGCGAGTTTGCGTCAGTATTCATTAGAAAAGTCGTAGCTTTATCTCATTTATTAAATGCCTCTTCCATCCCCAAACACGTTCATGGCCTAAAAATTCTAACTTTATACCGATTTTCATGCCCACCCTATATTATTTGGCCGCCTTTGAGTCAAAACACCTTAAACCATATTCTAATGATAATCATACGCAATCAAACCCTAAAAAATCGAGATCTTGCCTCATTATTCGTATTTTTTTAACTCATGTATTACAGGCCTCTTCCATCCCTAAACACCTACGTGGCCTAAAAATTCTGACTTTACACTGATTTTCACGTCCGACCTATGTTATTAGTCAAAACACCTTAAAAAAAGCATGTTGTAATGATAACCACGTGCAATCAAACCCTAAAAAATTGTGACTTTGGGTCCATATTTGTTAGAAAACTCGTAGCTTTATCTCATCCATAGAATGGCTCTTCCATCCCTGAACACCTCCATGGCCTCAAAAATCTAACTTCGTACTGATTTGAATGTCTAACCAAGATTTATTAGCCTACCCTCGAGCCAAGACACTTTAAAGCATGTTCTCATGATAACCACGTCGAATCAGACCATGAGAAATCGTGACTTTGCCTTAGTATTTGTTAGAAAAAATCGTAGCTTTATCCCATTCATTATAGGCCTCTTCCATCCATAAACACCCTCATGGCCTCAAAAGTCTAACTTTATACCAATTTTCGCGTCCAACCTAGATTATTAGCCTGCTGCACTTTAGTCAAAACACCTTAAGGCATGTTCTAATGATAACCGTGCGCAATCAAACCCCAGAAAGCTCTGACTTTGCGTTGAAAAAAAATCGTAGCTTCATCTCATACGTTAAAAGGTCTCGTCCGTCCGTAAAAGCCTAAAAAATCTAGCTTTATGCTGATTTTCATGTCCAACCCAGATTATTAGCCTACCCTTGAGTCAAAATACCATAAAGCATGTTCTAATGACAATCATGTGCAATCAAACCCTAAAAAATCGCGACCTTGCCTTAGTGTTTTGTTAGAAAAATTGTAGCTTTATCTCATTCATTAAAGGCCTCTTCCATCCCCAAAGGCCTTCGTGCCCTAAAAAAATCTAGCTTTGTACTAATTTTCCCATCCAACCATTAGCCTACCCTTGAGTCCAAACACCTGAAAGCATGTTCTAATCATAGCCACGTGCGATAGAAACCTAAAAAATTGTGTATTTGTTGGAAAAATTGAAGTTTTATCCGATACATCAAAGGCCTCTTCCATCCCCTAAACACCTTCATGGCCTAAAAAAATCTAGGTTTATGCTGATTTTCATGTACAACCTAGATTATTAGCCCACACTCGAGTCAAAACACTATAAATCATGTTCTAATGATAACCTTGTGCCATCAGACCCTTAAAAATCGTGACTTTGCCTTAGCAATTGTTAGAAGAATCGCAGCTTCATCTAATACATTAAAGGGCCCTTCATGCCCCCGAAAAATCTAGCTTTATACTGATTTTCGCGTCAAACCTATATTATTAGCCTACCTTTGAGTCAAAACACCTTAAAAGCATGTTCTAATGATAACCATACGCAATCAAACCCTAAAAATCGTGACCTTGCCTTCGTATTTGTTTGAAAAATTGTGGCTTTATCTCATACGTTGAAAGGTCTCTTCAATCCCTAAACACCTCCATGGCCTGAAAAATCTAGCTTTATACGGATTGTCATGTCCAACCTATGTCCTTTGCTCGAGTAAAAACACCCTAAAACATGTTCTAATGATAACCACGCTCAATCAAACCCTAAAAAACCATGACTTTGCCTTTAGTATTTATCAAAAAAAAAATCGTAACTTTATCTCGTTCATTGAAGGCCTCTTCCGCCTTCATGGCCTCAAAAATCTGGCTTTATACTGATTTCGATGTCCAACCTTGATTATTGGCCTGCCCTTGAATCAAAACACCTTAAAGCATGATCCATTGGTAACCATGTGCGATCAAACCCTAAAAAATTGCAAGTTTGCGTCAGTATTCATTGGAAAAGTCGTAGCTTTATCTCATTTATTAAATCCCTCTTCCATCCCCAAACACGTTCATGGCCTAAAAATTCTAACTTTATACCGATTTTCATGTCCACCCTATATTATTGGCCGCCTTTGAGTCGAAACACCTTAAACCATATTCTAATGATAATCATACGCAATCAAACCCTAAAAAATCGAGATCTTGCCTCATTATTCGTATTTTTTAACTCATGTATTACATCCCTAAACACCTACACGGCCTAAAAATTCTGACTTTACACTGATTTTCATGTCCGACCTATGTTATTAGTCAAAACACCTTAAAAAAAGCATGTTGTAATGATAACCACGTGCAATCAAACCCTAAAAAATTGTGACTTTGGGTCCATATTTGTTAGAAAACTCGTAGCTTTATCTCATCCATAGAATGGCTCTTCCATCCCTGAACACCTCCATGGCCTCAAAAATCTAACTTCGTACTGATTTTAATGTCTAACCAAGATTTATTAGCCTACCCTCGAGCCAAAACACTTTAAAAGCATGTTCTCATGATAACCACGTCAAATCAGACCATGAGAAATCGTGACTTTGCCTTAGTATTTGTTAGAAAAATCGTAGCTTTATCCCATTCATTATAGGCCTCTTCCATCCATAAACACCCTCATGGCCTCAAAAGTCTAACTTTATACCAATTTTCGCGTCCAACCTAGATTATTAGCCTGCACTTGAGTCAAAACACCTTAAGGCATGTTCTAATGATAACCGTGCGCAATCAAACCCTAGAAAGCTCTGACTTTGCGTTGAAAAAAAATCGTAGCTTCATCTCATACGTTAAAAGGTCTCGTCCGTCCGTAAACACTGTCTTAGCCTGAAAAATCTAGCTTCATGCTGATTTTCGTGTCCAACCCAGATTATTAGCCTACCCTTGAGTCAAAAGCATGTTCTAATGACAATCATGCGCAATCAAACCCTAAAAAATCGTGACCTTGCCTTAGTGCTTTGTTAGAAAAATTGTTGCTTTATCTCCTTCATTAAAGGCCTCTTCCATCCCCAAAGGCCTTCATGCCCTAAAAAAATCTAGCTTTATACTAATTTTCCTATCCAACCATTAGCCTACCCTTGAGTCCAAACACCTGAAAGCATGTTCTAATCATAGCCACGTGCGATAGAAACCTAAAAAATTGTGTATTTGTTGGAAAAATTGAAGTTTTATCTGATACATCAAAGGCCTCTTCCATCCCTAAACACCTTCATGGCCTAAACAAATCTAGGTTTATGCTGATTTTCATGTGCAACCTAGATTATTAGCCCACACTCGAGTCAAAACACTATAAATCATGTTCTAATGATAACCTTGTGCCATCAGACCCTTAAAAATCGTGACTTTGCCTTAGCAATTGTTAGAAGAATCGCAGCTTCATCTAATACATTAAATGCCCCCGAAAAATCTAGCTTTATACTGATTTTCGCGTCAAACCTATATTATTAGCCTACCTTTGAGTCAAAACACCTTAAAAGCATGTTCTAATGATAACCATACGCAATCAAACCCTAAAAATCGTGACCTTGCCTTCGTATTTGTTCGAAAAATTGTGGCTTTATCTCATACGTTGAAAGGTCTCTTCAATCCCTAAACACCTCCATGGCCTGAAAAATCTAGCTTTATACGGATTGTCATGTCCAACCTATGTCCTTTGCTCGAGTAAAAACACCCTAAAACATGTTCTAATGATAACCACGCTCAATCAAACCCTAAAAAACCATGACTTTGCCTTTAGTATTTGTCAAAAAAAAAAAAAAAAAATCGTAACTTTATCTCGTTCATTGAAGGCCTCTTCCGCCTTCATGGCCTCAAAAATCTGGCTTTATACTGATTTCGATGTCCAACCTTGATTATTGGCCTGCCCTTGAATCAAAACACCTTAAAGCATGATCCATTGGTAACCATGTGCGATCAAACCCTAAAAAATTGCAAGTTTGCGTCAGTATTCATTGGAAAAGTCGTAGCTTTATCTCATTTATTAAATCCCTCTTCCATCCCCAAACACGTTCATGGCCTAAAAATTCTAACTTTATACTGATTTTAATGTCTAACCAAGATCCATTTAGCCAAAATACTTTAAAGCATGTTCTCATGATAACCATGTGAAATCAGACCCTAAAAAATTGTGACTTTGCCTTAGTATTTGTTAGAAAAATCGTAACTTTATCTCATTCATTAGCCTCTTCCATCCATAAACACCTTCATGGCCTCAAAAATCTAACTTTATACTAATTTTCATGTCCATTCTAGATTGCCTACACTTGAGTCAAAACACCTTAAGGCATGTTCTAATGATAACCATAGAAAATCCCGACCCAACGTTGATAAATAAAACGCGAACCGAAGGTATAAAGTAACAAACCTTGACCTAATTATTATAATTAAATTACAAACCAAAGGTCTAAAGTAATAAACTTTGACCCAATGATTATAATTAAATCACGAATCGAAGGTATAAAATTTGAACGCCACAAGGAAAAATCTTGGATAAGTTCACAAGTTTTCTAAAGAACCAAAACAAGAAACAAAACCTCATGTTTTCTTGATTTCTATTCCATCACGTTTGTTCTTACAATGAGAAGGCTATTTATAGGCATGGCCTGAGAGACAAAACATTAAACACTTCCAACCACTCTAAACAACTCTCAACAAATTACTAAGACTTTGGAAGAATACAAATTAAATATAACACAAAAGTTAAAGGAAGGCCCAACAACTCTCAACAACTTATTAAGACATGCACATGCAAGCAAATAAGTTGTCTTGTATGATTACAAATTAAATATACCACAAAAGTCAAAGAGTCAAATTCCATATTTGAATAGCACACCATTATTAAGGAGATTACAGCATTTAAGCAAGATCAACTCCATAAAAAACTTGGATTAAGTTTAGTAAACCTTCATATTTCTTTGGGCTAAGCTTGGAGTGACCCGTTTTTGAATAAGCCCAAATATCTTGAATCAGCCCATGAAGTGCTTCTTTGATCTTCTTGGATCTTATTCTAGTAATAGAGGCCCAATTAGAATATGCAATTGATCCTTTAATGGTGCAATGGATCGATTCTATTGCATAAGTTGATTCCTAACTTTTATCTCATATCATGACATAAGTAAGCAGTTTTTATTGTATCAGCCCAAAACCCCACTAATTGATCTTTACGGTGCTTCCTTTATCAATTAGACCCTTTATCCATAGAATAAAAAAAAGTATCTAGGCATATGTATTGCTTCATATTTTGACTTATATGAAGTTTCTTTCTTTGCTACGGCTGATAAAAATCTTTTTTTGGACAATGCATAGCCTCATCATCTTGAAAATGTACGTAAGGCAGCTTGTTCAAGTGACAAGTTTCAGTCAATATTTTGCAAATGCTTCACCACAAACTGGGGAAAAAATGCCATTTAGGGGAATAGGTTTTTGAGCCTTAGTTTCCTTTCTTTTGTTGAAGCCAAAATCCCTAGCCTACATTTCTTCCTGTGTCTTAAAGTCCACCTTGAGATTGGGATATTGATCAAATTACTTAATGAGACACTAGACAGAGAGTTCGACATGAGCAAGACATGAATTATGGTTAGGAGGCTGATATATGAAAAGAGGGAGCGAAGAAAAAGATATTAGTCCATTGATGTGACAAGCTCACAGCCAAGTTAGATCCATGTAAAAGCATCGACAAAATTGTTTCCTTTTAAACAAGCACCAAAAATCAAGCAAGCTTGAGCATTCCGTTCATATCCCCTAATAAGATTGAGTTATCTGATTGCATGTTTATTCATTTAAATTTCAAATTGATTTTAAAACATTAAGGACGCAATCCAAAGAAAGCCCTTGTTTGGAAAATACAAGATGAACCTACGTCACGAATGCATCAACTGGGGTAGATTTCGTGTTGAGTTTCATTTGAGCCAATTTAGATGCCTTCATATCAGAGCGGAAGTTGAAAACATGGCCAAGGTCAGTGGCAAATAAATACAATTGGGGCAGATTTCATGAGTTTCTGTGACCCATTCAGATGCCTTCATATAAGAGTGGAGGTTGAAAACACGGTCAAGGTCAGTGGCAGATAAATGCAATCAGGGCAGATTCCGTGTTGAGTTTCAGTAGAACCCATTCAGATGCCTTCATATTAGAGTGGAAGTTGAAAATAAAGCCAAGATCAAAGATTGGGTTAGTGCTCACAGGTGCTCTGGGAAGAAAGATTCATGCATTATCATGCATTTCTTACAATGCATAAAAAAGGAAAAGAAAAAGCTACATACATATCCTTTTGTCATGCGGCAGGCATACAAATCATACAACATGCATACATATCTCCACATTCTAACATCATATAGCGACATGCATCGTTCATTCATACTTGTCTTATTGTATAGGTTTTTTCACCCTGGTTTAAGCAACCCTTGTTTTGGTAGTATTTGAAGCTGGGGCAGATGACCCCAAACACAAATTGATTCATCTACTTTGAAACTGAGGCAACAGGCCCCAAGAACAAATGGAATCATTTATTATGAAATCGTGCTTCGACACTTGGGTTCTCAAACTCGATGCAAGTCATCACCATGTAACTTTGGTACCTAAGTTCTCAAATCCGATGCAAGTCATTACCATGAACTTTGGCATTTGGGTTCTCAAACCAAGTGCAAGTTGTCCCTCTGTGCTTCGACATTTGCGCTGGCAAAAGAATCTTGCATTATACATCATGTAACATGCATCATTGTCATGCAACATGCATCAATGCATCCCGGCACGCATACATATAGCAACATACATGCATCATTCAATCATACTTGTCTTGCTGTGTAGGCTTTTGTACATCCTTTTTTCATACTGGTGTGAGCAGTTTTGTTTGCTATTATTTGGAGCAACTAGCCCCGATAACAAATTGTTGGTTACCCAGAAATTGGGGCAATTGACCCAGGTCCAAGTAACATCACTAGGTGCTTCAGCGCTTGGGTTCTCAAACCCAGTGCAAGTCAGCATTAGGTGCTTCGGCGCTTGGGTTCTCAAACCCGGTGCAAGTCATTTTCATGTGCTTCGGCGCTCGGGTTCTCAAATATAGTGCAAGTCATTTTCATGTGCCTCGACACTCGGGTTCTCAAACCCAGTGCAAGTCATTTTTATGTGCTACGACGCTCCAGTTCTCAAACTTAGTGCAAGTCATTTCATCTACTTCGAAACTGGGGCACTAGCCCAGGTCCAAATCAAGTTGTCCATCTTGAAATTGGGGCAATCGACCCCCAGGAACCAACTCCTCAGGAACCAATTGACTTGTCTACTTTGAAACTAGAGCACCGACCTTGGTAAAGTTTTAGTGTTCACTTCGAGAATCAGGCACCAACTTTAGTCCTTGAATGTAAATGTCCCCTTTGCAACTGGGGCAATGGTCCTCACAACCAAGCAATTCTTACCCAAAGTTGTTCAGTCTACCCTAGAAACTAGGGCATAGGTCTTAAATCATAAAATATGTCCCCAACATTTAGATAATTTTTTCTAAGTCATTCCAACTCATTTTCATGCGTTTCGGCATCTAGGTTCTCAAACCTGGTGCAAGTCATTTTCATGTACTTCGGCACCCAAGTTCTCAAACCCGGTACAAGTCATTTTCATGTGTTTCGGTACCCAGGTTCTCAAACCCGGTGTAAGTCATTTTTCATGTGCTTCGGCACCTAGGTTCTCAAACCCGGTGCAAGTTGTTTTCATGTGCTTCAGCACTCAGGTTCTCAAACCCAATGCAAGTCATCACCTTGAACTTCGGCATTCAGGTTCTCAAAGCAAGTCATTTTCTTGTATTTCGACACTCAAGTTCTCAAACCCAGTGCAAGTCATTTTCATGTATTTCGACACCCAGGTTCTCAAATCCAGTGCAAGTCATCTTATATACTTTGGATCATCACATCTGCCATAACTCGGATTCTCACATCCGCAGCAAGTCATCCTGATATTGTTTTGGCTCGAATTATCACATCCGCAATAAGCCATTTGGAGAGGTTTTGGCTCAAATCGTTGTACCTGCTATGACTCGGATTATCACATCCGATGCAAGCCACCTTCCACCCTTTGTGATTCCATGCTACCCACTAACCACTAACCCCCGCTAACCGTGCATCCATCCAAAAATATAAAAAAAACACCACTAACTTCCTAAAGAATTGTGCAGCAGAAAGCACCTGAGTGATCTAAAAATGTTAAGGAGTCGTGTGGCCTGATTAAAATAGGTATCTTTTAACTCTTTTATCTTTATAAGCTTATTATTACAAATAACGTATAAAAGTTCCTACTATTACTTTAAAGTAACAAAGCCTATAAAAAGGGATAATTGTAGATATTCCAATTTTAACTAGGCAACCTGGGAAAAACTTGTGCAATGAAACAGACTTTGAATTCAAGCACTGGTCATTGGAAGCCCTAGTTTGTTTACAATTGAGTCCTTCTCAAATTAGACTCCCATTTTCCAGTCACAAAGTCTTCCTATTTCGAGTTTGAGCCCTGTTAATCAAGTTTCCAATTTTTAATAACTTTAGTTAATGTCTCGTTATTTCAAAGGCATGTTTTGTGAAGTAAGTCCTTGGTTTTCAAAAATTGAGTTCCTTATCTTTGTTCATTTGGAAATTGAGTTTGTTTTAATTTTTAGTTTGAGTCATAGTGTATTAAAACTGAGTCTCTTTAATTTTAGATTTTTTTTTTAATTTTAATTTGAATCTTTCAATTGGGTCTTTTAATTTTAAAATGGAGAATTTTATCGAGTCTTTTGTTATTTTGTTGAGCCTTTGCCGGGTTTTCTTTTGGGCAAAACTGTCTAATTTTAACACTAGGATTACAGTTAGACTTGAAAAGCCATGATGTCACATTTTATTAAAAGAAAATACATTAGAATGGGCACATGTCTCAGGTACAGGTGAGGGTAGCAAAGCACAGTAAGAAAAAACATACGAAAAGTTGCAGCTAAAAATACAGGGAAATAAAAGTGTACAAACAAATGTTGCAGTACAAAAACGAGGGGGAGGTTCGCACTATACATCCAATACAGAAAATACAAGCAAAAAAAGAAAATTAGAAAAACAAAATAAAATTCAAAGCCCTCCAATCCTCAAACACCAGCTGGAAGCATCTTCCAAAGCCACCTGCGCACAAAAGAAATAACAGAGTAGTTAGCTGAAATTCAAAAAATGAAAATGAAAGGCAAGTTCACATGTGAGCAAGTCTGTTAGAAAATATTCTCTGCTAGCAGGGGAATAAAGAAGGGAATTCTATTATGAGAGCAATTTGGCGCCAAATCACCCTCAAGCCTCCTCGTAAATAGGGAGGTTCGCACTGTAGAAAGGCATCATTAGAGAGCATCAAAGAAACTCTACAGAAATAGAGAATTAGAAGGAAAAATTGAGTAAAACCCTGTGAAAATTGAGAGTGAAAAAGAGAATTTCAGATAGAAAACCTTTGCAAGAGAAGAGAGAAGGAGAGAGTAATAGAAAAATCTATGAAAATCGATAGAGAATAGGAGAATTTCAAAGAGAACTTTGCAGAAGCAGAGACCGGAGGGCACTATTCTGTACCTATCGCACACTCAGGGCAACACTCATTCAGAACAGGAGGCAGGCAACATTCAGAATCAAAAGCAGAGCTCGACCTTAACCTGATTTCAGTTCATGAACTCTCCAAAACACAGAGACTGGAGAAGAAGACTGGAGGAGAGAGAAGAAAAGGGTAAAATCTGAGACCACCATACATAGCATTGTTCAATTTGTTTGATAATTGTGAGCATGAATGTGAACGTGGGAATAACTTCTCTTGGGTTTCAGGTTCTTGCTCGAAACAAAACTCATACTTATCGAAGCTCAGATCAGATCCTCAGACCCGAACCCAAACTCAGGTTCGACCTCTTTGATACCTACTAGACCCAAGCTCTTGTATCCTAGCCCCGAGTTCACGTTTAAACCCAAATTGAACCCTCTCGAATTGAAACAAAACCAAAGAGCTAGGATACCCAAGCCCAGTCCAGTCCATGTTTAAAACACCTAGCCCAGTCCATGTTTAAAACACCCAAGCCCGTTTCCAAACTCAACCCCCGGCTCAAGTTTTTTTAAACCTAGGCCTAACTCATTTTAATTCACCCTAGGCTTGTTTTCAAAAACCCCGAGGCTCATAACCGTTTTTCAAATCTCACCTTGGGCCCGTGTAAAAAAATTTGACTCAAGCCCGTTTTTAAAGATCTCAGCCCATACTCATTTTTAAAAACCAAGCCCACCAGTTTTGAAATACACCAGGCCTAGTTTTGAAAATCAGCCTAGCCCATTTATGAAATTCACTCGCAGCTCATTTAAAAATTTAAACCCGAAGCCCATCGTTGCAAACCCCGAAGCCCACGCGTGACCCAAGCGTGTGACAAAGACAAGTTGGCCCGCTCGGGACAACCCGAGCTAACACAAGATCCCGGTTTGACTCAGGTGAGTCAATCCTAACCCTAACTCACCGAGTTGAAGACGAGTTGACTCGTCTTCGACCTGCAACTTGGCTTTCAAAACCCTAATTTCAACCTAAACCCTAATAGATCCCAATACCATCAACAAACCAACCACAACAAGTATTCAAGTTTAAGATCACATTTACTACATACACATGAAAATCAATCACAAATAAATAAATAAATAAATAAACAGAGAAGAAAACTTATCTTT
The DNA here is from genome assembly GCF_029873635.1 of Malania oleifera. Taxonomy (NCBI): domain Eukaryota; kingdom Viridiplantae; phylum Streptophyta; class Magnoliopsida; order Santalales; family Ximeniaceae; genus Malania; species Malania oleifera. Next base: position 53,541 of record NW_026652140.1, read on the forward strand.
GTTTGTCCCCAAGAACCAAGCCTTACCCTAGCAATTTTGTTCCTTCGAGACCAGACATCACTTACGCTTTCGAGTCTGCCTCGCTGTGACCAGAAAAACCTCAGATGTGCCTAAAAGGATGACTAAGACCCTTGGGGTTGTGCAGTGAACAAGAAATTGGGATGAGATTGGAGCTTCAGTTGCAGGTTGAGGGAGATCGAGGAAGGGGCAAGAATAAAAAACCCCAAGGTTTCGGTGCGTACGATAGCCACAAAGGGTTGTTGAGGGCTTGAGAGAGTTAGGAGCGAGGGGAGCCTGGTTTCGGATTGTAGGGAGTTTGAGAGCTTGAGAAGTGAGAGCCAGAGAAGAAGAAACCCTAGGGTTTCTGAGAGAGTGTTTAGAAGAAACAAGGGGGAAGAAAGAAGGAGAGTGAGAGAGAGAGAGAGAGATGCAAAATGGGAGGAAACGAAATTTCTTGGCTTAAAGTATCTTAAGCCTCGGGACCGCAGGATTCAGACACATGGCGTGTTCAAAAGAGAGAGAGAGAGAGAGAGAGAGAGAGATGCAAAATGGGAGGAAACGAAAATTTTCAACTTAAAGTATCTTAAGCCTCAGGACTGCAGGATTCAAATACATGGCGTGTTTCCCCCCTTTTGATCAAGGTGCGTGCATGGTCCCATCGTGGCTGTTGGATGTGTGTTTTCAATCTACACCCCATATGTAGCCACGTCACTTATCCAAATGCGTTTTACTCTCCACCGTCAGATCCCTAAGCCCCATGGATCGACGTGATCATACTACGTCAGAGGATCGCCCCGATGCTCGTGCTGTCCACCCATAGCTTGATGCGCGGCATCGTCTGCTCCTTTCATTGAAACGACTCGAGTGGAGCTTCCTCAACCCTTCGATCGTTGCTTCTTGTGAACAGTCACGATCATCCCAAGCATGTTGTCCCCTCGAGGTCTTTTCCTCCCACGCATTGACCAACAAGTGGCATCTCACTGTCACTCGCATGGGGAATAACACAGCTCCCCCTAAACTGTTCGATCCAAGCTTTCTCACACGATCAGGATCAAGTTGTGCAATTAATCCCTGAGTTTTTTCCCATTTTATCCCCATTTTTTTTAAATATATTAAATAATACCTTTTCTGAAAAAATATTTCTTGGAATAACCCTCACGTAATCTCACTACTTGGAGTAGCGAGATTTGTCACGTGTCATTCCCACAAAAAAAATATTATTTAATATAATTTTTAAAAAAATAATAAATAGAAAAATAAATTATTTTACGTAATAAATTCTTCTATGTAATAAATCGAAAAATAAATTTTTTTAATATATTTTAAAAAAATGATAAATCTAGAAATAAATTCTTATACGTAATAAATCAATTTATCATTATTATAATAATAAATGATAAATTTATTACGCAAAAAAATTTATTTTTTGATTTATTATTATTTTTAAAAAATATATTAAAGAAATTTATTTCCTAATTTATTATGCAGAATAATTTATTTCCCGATTTATCATTTTTTAAAAAATATATTAAAAAAATTTATTGCATAATAAATTGAAAACCAATTATATATATATATATATATATTGACACAACAAAAAAAATTACTTTAACATTTATTCAATATAAGATTTTTTTATCAATATTAATATCAATTAAGAAAAATACTTAATAAAAACACTGCAAAGCTACGAGCAGTAATTTCAATATTTATTCAATACCAAATTTATTTTGTGATAAACTACTTCTTCACTGTAGAAAAATAAATATAAAAAAATAAAAATGATACCATAGTTTAAATTCTAATTATTGAGATTAATTAAGCGGTTTGATGTCACTTGAGATGTTTCAAAACACCCATACATATTAAAATTATGAGTAATAAAAAATAAAAAAATTAGGGATTATTTTAATTCAATTCAATTATAAATTTTTGGGATTTTTTTAAAAAAATTAAAGAACCAAAGTAATGCATACAAGGTAAGAATTACAAATATTTATATGGATATTTAAGAAAATTTTAAAATAGTGTAATATAAATATATATATATATATATATATAGTATAAAATAATTTTATAAATAATTTTGTTTTAAAATTTGAATAAATCTTCATAGCTTTTTATTATTATTTCTTAAAATAATAAATATAAAAAGAGGAAAGACGCAAGTGTTTTCTTAAAATAATATTTATTTTGGATCATCATAAATACTGTCTTGCTTGCAGTCAACGGCTAGTTTCAAATAATTAATATATATATATATATATATATATATAAATTTTTCAATCGCAAGACGGATATAGAAAGTTTTCCAAAAAGTTTCTAATTTATAAATGCTAATTACTCAACTCATAATAAATGCTAAATTTATTATGTAGAAAAATTTATTTCCTAATTTATTATTTAAAAAAATATATACTAAATAATATTTTTTTTGAAATGACACGTGACAAATCTCGCTATTCAAAGTAGCGAGATTACATCAAGATTATTCCAAGAAATATTTTCCCAAGAAAGATATATTTTATATATATTTTTTAAAAAAGAATAAAACGGAAAAAAACTCATTAATCCCTAGTAGCATGCGTCCATCCATTCCTAGGTTGACACGTGGAACGCTCTTTTCCTATATACACTAAAGCCTATACGATTCGCCCTTTCGCCCTGAGTTGTTCGATTCAGTCATCAAGGGAAAGGCCAGGATCAAGCCATCACCCGTACTCGCCTCTCCACTCGTGGTGTGACGTGTGGCAACATTTGGAATCAGCCCTAACCAAGCCTTAAACCGGTTGAACCCCTTTGACCGGTTCTTCCTCGAACTAATTTGGGTCCATTGAACTAGTCCTGGACTAGTTCTTGTGAGTTTTTTTTGTATTTCATTATTTTTAATGGTTTTAAAATTCACAAAAAATATATAAAAATCACAAAAATTTTTTAAAAAAAAACAGGGAAAAATTTTAAAAAATATTTTCATACTTAACTTTCATGATTTTGCCTTAATTACTTTTTGTTATTTAATTAACATTTGGGAAAAATGTTTACACAGCACTGAGACAAAGGCAACGTACATAGGTCTAAACATATTATTAAGCAAACTTCAATTTACAGAGACTAGATCTCAAGGCATATATTGAAAGCAAATATATGTTCACAGCACAATGCCAACTGCTAGCTGTATTTCACTCATTTTTGGGTAGAAATGTTTTCATGAGTTTGTAAAAGCAACACCAGGAATTGCAAACAGAGAGAGAGAGAGAGAGAGAGGCATGAGTGTTTATTCCATTCTTACACGGCGGCTTGAATAGCATAGTTGTACTTGAAGATTCATGCATAACCTAAAATTGAAACCTAGATGTTTTGATGAATGAGAGATAAATTTCAATGACAAATTAAGCACTAAAGTCTTACGAATAAGGAGGCTAATGGCAAAGTCAGCTCCAAAGCATCCTCACAAGGATCTCTAGTTCAGTGCAGAGGAGAAAGCATAAGTTAAAAAACACATTGAAAAGATTTGAAAAAAATATGAAGGCAATTGTCATTGAAACTAAATTTGAAAATATGAAGACAATGGGTCATCTATTAGATTCTGTTTTCTCTAAAAAAGTCATAAGAAAACAAGACAATGAGGATTTTAATAATTATGCGATAAAATATTATGTGTCCAACTCACAGTTGTTGAATTGTATTGATTTGTTTATTTGCTAGGCTCACTTTTTAATTTTTTATAAATATAATTCTACTAAAAAAGGAGAGAAAAATACAATAAAGAGGGGAAAAAACAAGGAGAATAAGATGTTTTTCCTTTACAAAATGAAAACAGCTACAAATTCAAAGAAAAACAAACACAAGACATTTAATGGAGCAAAACCAATCCCACCATATGTCTTTCATAGAAACATAATGAAAGAAACCATTAGCTCAAACCCAAGATGCCACAAGCAACGCCTCTCAACTCCAAGGGAAGTCATTAGAAGTAGCCACACCTTTAAAATTTTTGGCAATCCTCCACTATAACAATACACAGAACAAAGTTTTCCTATCTTTTACCTAACCAAACCCTAAAAAAAAAGCACAAGAAGTCTTGAAACATGGTTCCTAAGTGTTTCCAAATATATCAAATAACTTCTTTCAAAGAGCCAAGTGAGACAAATGTGGACAAGTCTCCCCACTCCTCAAATTAGGTCGTACACCTGTTATAATTTTTATTGCTAATAACAAATTTGGTCTCAAAGATCAATTTAATTTACGATAAAAAAAATCTTAAATTAAATTGAACTCACCTAACATAATAATAACATAGCCTAAGCTTAAAACCTAGTGAAGTTTTATAATGATTTAAATTTTTTAACTTAAGTTAGATTAGATTAGAACATATTAGGTAGATATGAGAAGATAAATTTAATTTATAATTTAAATATTTTAAATTAAACTAACCAACCTACCCTAGTGTAAAGAAACATACCAAAAAACCAATTCTTAAAGAAATGTACTTGAAAAATAAAAAATGAACTAAAAGTAAACTAAATTACATTAAACTAAACTAAACTAAACTAAACTATAAACTAAATTAGGTTCTAAATTAAACTATAAACTAAACTAAACTATAAACTAAATTAGGTTCTAAATTAAACTATGTGCAAAGAGGTAATGTAATAATACTACCACACTATGCTTCTCACAGAAACAGAGAAGCACCAGAATTAGCATTCATTTTTACCCTTTTTTGACAATAAATAGAGAATAATGGTGAGAGGGGAAATAAAACACAAGAAAAATGATATGTGACGGTTTACATAAATGAAGAAACAAACCAAACCAGGGGGGAAAATGCCAAAACTAATTCAGCTATGCAATCCCTCTGCAAATCAATTAGAAAAACTCCTCTTAGAAAGCCATTAGCACGACAACAAGGTGATGTAAGAAAGCAACCCAATTACAATATTGTAAAAGATAAATAGGTATAGAGTATCCACTAAAATTATAGCATTATGCTCGAACAAAATGAACAAAGCACCTAGAACTCTTCTTCCTTACAGCCTTAACCCTTTTGCTTCACCAAAACCCTTAAAAACTTTAAAGCATACTCTCCATAGGAGAAGGCTAAAACCATTGGCCCAAAAACATAAAACAATTTGTTCTAGATTCCTGCAAAAAGCATAATGCATAACAGAAGATATAGCCGAATTTTGTTGCACCAAAAGTGTAACGCTGAATACATGACAAATAGTCTCCATGTCTCAAAAACAGGACAAGCACATATCAGTATTTGATTCCAGGGACAAAAGACCAATCACAGGCATTAATATTGGACACACATCAATATTTGATCCTGAAGACTAAAGACCAGTCATAGGCATTAATTTTGGACCAAATGTTAAATTCCAAATAAAATGGATGAGAAGTAGGAATGCGAACCGAAAGAGCAAATGAACCTAGCTCAAAAGAATGATAAACCCAAAAATGCAAAAAAGTAGGAATACGAACCTAAAGAGCAAATGAACCTAGCTTGAAAGAATAATAAACCCAAAAATGCATTTGCCACATCACGTTCAAACATAACACTACTACTATGATCTCTTTGTGCCCAATCTCCAAACATCATTTCATCTAATTCCATGAGTAACCACAATTTTGACCACCCCCAAAAGAATTCGCACTTGAAGCAAATAAGTGGTACAAAAGTAATCCTTAAAGATACTTATGTCCACCCTTACCAAACGCATCAAACCACATCAGGCAATTCCATAGAAGCCTGCAATACTTCCTACACCCAAAGCACCAAAATCTCAAGAAAAACAAATCCTCCATGGCAGACAGACACACCTAACAACCCACCAAAGCAAAAATACCACAACCTCACATACAAGTGGGCAATGTAAAAGATGTGCACATAGAAACTCATGCCAATAGTATTAAAAGATGTGCACATAGCATCAATCATAGTCTGCCTAAAGTTATCTCCAATATACAAATTAGACAATGATAATTTGTGAGCGTGATGCACATTAGGATGAGTTCAAAATTGTAATTAAGTAGCATCAATGATCGAATCCTCTACATTCTACAAATTTGACAATAATGATTTGTGGGTCTCCGAATGAGTTCACAAATTTCAGATTAAGCACAACATAGTCAACCATGACCCAGAAACTAGATCACTTAGATGGAGAGCCTAGCATAGGACGGAGTACTCAAAATCATCAGATCTTCCATTCAAACTTTATGATTTCCTCACAAAAACTCGAGCTAGCGCATTCAAGAAAGAAGGAATTGATCATGTACGGATTAATAAATTTCAATTAATAATCTGCAAGAATAGCTCATCAAGAATCAAAAAGTATTGGCATGTAAAGATCTATAAAAAAAAAAAATTTGAAATTGCAGAACTCGTTCATTTTTACCTTGCAAATTTCTAACAAATAAGACTTTCCTGCAGCTAAATTGTTTGGGAAGAATGGATGAGGGATTCAGAAAAGGAATTATTACATTTCCTTTTAAAAGGTTTAGGGAAGAATGGTGATGGTCTAGTCTTGTGGACACATGGCATCATAAAAGTTTTTTGGAATTGGGATAGAAAGGAATGCTTGTATCTTTTTAGGGAATAGGAATTTTGGCATTTTGCTTTGGATGGGTTCAGTTCTTGGCTTTCGTCTGGTCTTTTACACATTGTTGTTCTGAAGGGGTTCCCATCTCAAATGTTTAGAGAGATGGAAGGCAGTTTTTTATTTTCATTGTTTTCTAGTCTATTTTGGCATCTCCATGGTCTTTGGAATAGGACTCAATTTGGGTTGGCAAGGGCATTCATAGCTACACGGAGAGGGGAAATTCATTAGCTTCATCCCTCACACTATTATTAAGATGGTGTACATGGAAATGAGAATTAACACAGCGTTTGTAAGCATAGATTTGGACTAATTACATACAATTTTCTCTTACATCTTATCCAAATCCAAGGCCTCTCCAAACAAAGGGTAAGAGATTTTTTAAGGGGTGGGAAACTCCACATTTAACAATCAAAAGCAAATAATTAGACAGTAAAGCTTGGTTTTATAGGCATATCCCAAAGTAGCACGCAAAGCAATTGGAGCAAAAAGGCATTATAGACAAGATTTTTAGCCCAACAATGGGAGCATAACTCTTCTAAGCCATTTACTGACTAAGAATTTAGCCCAATAAACTTTATACCACCGGATGAAACTTCGTAAAAAATACTTTCCATTTATAATCAGAAAGGAGAGGTATTAATTGGATAAAAAAATATATAGCACGAAAGACTTTCATTAACATTAAACTACAGAGAACATATTAAAACTGAATATGATTCAAGGGAGCTCCTGTAAAGACACCGCCTATTGAAGACTAGAGCACGGAAAGAAGAATACCAATCCTGAAGCAAATGAATTATACAAAAGTAATCCCTAAAAATTCTCAATTCCTCCCTCCTCCATTACCAAACATCTAACCATAGTAAGCAATCCCATAGAATCCAACAACACTTTCCTACAACCAGAGCCCCATAAACTCAAGAAAAACAAGTCCTCCTTAGAAGACGAACTCATCAAACACAACCCCACCAAAGGAATCGTGGCTTTCGAAAATACAAAATAAGGTTTTAAAAAAATCCCAAAAGAATCTAGGCCTCAAACTCTTATGTCACACCCAAATTGGAGCTGAAAAATGAAGCACATTGAGCAAAGAGTTGCGGCCAGGACATGGAGATGGGAAAAATCATCACTTACTAAAATGATCACAGTTCCTTCTCTGCATAAAATTCAACACCAGCCTATGTGCCAACACTGAAAAACAAGTCTGCACATAATATTGAAGAATAAATCTCATAAGCAAGTCTCTAGCACCCGAAGTAACAAAATCTTAGTTCTTAAAATTAGCATATCCATATTTAAAGTGAACATATTCCTACTAAGTACTCACAATAAACGCATTCTCAGTTTTGCGTTTTGCCAATTAAACAAGGTCCTTCATCTAGAATGTAACTATCGACCATAAAAAAGGAGTGCTCAAGCAGTACATTAGACTTCATAGTAGGGAAATCTTATTAGCAATATCACGACAACAAAGAATCTAATAATTCTTGGGATATTTGTTAAGCCTAAATCCCCAATGCCTTTATGATCGCTTTTATGTCTTCAATATTTTGTTCCATCAATTTAAACAATAAAATGCTTCATTTAAGGATATAACAAAAAATAAAACAATTTCTACTAAAATTTATAACAAAATGAAGCTCATCATGTGCGAGGAGTTCATGGACAAACCTGCTGTCATTTCACCACAAGGACCAGCAGTCTTAGAAGCTGACCCCTTTGGCACATCTTTATTCAATTAGTCGGATTTGTCCTTCATTGATTCCAAGCTTTCGCCAGTTTGTTAACCGCCCTAAATAATAAAACGGTACAAATAATCACAAGGAAATGATATTACTAAAAAAAATAAAACAAAAACAAAAGAACAGCTCTGTAGCATCAAAATCACTAAATCACCAAATATATTTTACTTTGATATAATGTTTTCTATGGATATATAATCTACCTTCATTTCCTTTTTTTGACGAACAAGTCTTCAGCTCCTCTTCCCTCCGCTCTCTCTCCATCCTAGTATAATTGAAAATTTTAAATTAAAAAAGAAGGAAAGTAAATAAGCTTGTGTATCCACATAAGGAAATAAAACGTTAGTACAATCAATTAAAAAGCACAAAGTGTGAAAACAATGGCAATGATATGCAGCATGATGAAATAAGAAGCATATGGTCCATCCACGAGTGGCACGCGCACACAGATGGAGAAGAAGAGATCTACTCAACAAATAAAATATAATTACAAAGTAGACCTTCAAGCTCAACCGTAGTTGCTAAGGGCACAATGCACACTGAGACACAAAGGGTATCTAAAACCTAGGTGTGAGCCAAAAGCTCGCGCCTCAGGTTATGCCCACATTTGTTAAAATTCTAAGTAAAATACCCTGCATAATGGACTCCTTGATTGTAAACACATTAGTACTACTAACTAAATTTTACAATATCAAAATGCCCAATACTAGGGCATGAAAAAATTAATCCTAACACTATTTTTCAGCAGCGCAGCTCTGACTGATGCAAGAAATTACAGACCGTAGAAGCAGAATTGCTAAAAAAAAGGTTGGGGGAGGAGGGGCAACAAACATCAAAGAGGTGACATAGAGGAACAGAGCAATTCAGAAGGAGAAAAAGTCTATGGAGCAGCAGAACAAAAATTTTCGAAAAAGAAATAGAAATTCCAAAAAAAAAAAAAAAAAGATAGCAAAACAAAAAAATAAGCCAAAAAAGGGGTTTGCAGAAGCCACTGAGAGCAGCACAGTTGGCCAAAAGATGAAGAACAGAAGAAAGAAAGCAGAGAGCAGCTGAGCATATATGTTAGGAAAAAGTTGCAAAAATTCCACAAGAGGGAAGAAAAAGTATAATGTCAACATCTATTGCACCTAAAGGTCGTCTTGGCTCGACCCATATGAGACACAAGCCTCATCACTGAGATCTTATATACTAGCCTAGGCATTTCTCTCTCTCGATATATCTTCTTTTTTATCAAAAAAACATATAACTATAAAATGAATTTTCTGAGCTATATAACTATTCCAAACCATAGTACCTACTGCAATTTCTTGAGAGCTAATAGTCAGCCACAATTTCGAACTCATTCTGAAACTCATCCAGTCCAGCACTGGCAATTGCCATGACCTAAGATAAGATTTAAATTGAACTATTATTTAAAAAGAAATAAAACACAAAGATAAATACAAGAAAAACAAGCCTAAAAGAGAGTGACGCGCCAGCACACCCCACCCCTAGAATAAAATATCCTTCCACCCATCTGACCATTTGGACACCACATCTGCTGCAAAAAACAATTGCCAAATAATAATAACATTTCACAAGGACTGCCTATCATTCTAAAACTAGTGTCACCCATACGATGAAACACCATAAGCCCATCACTCCCCCATCCAATCCCTCTCACAAAACCTCTATCAACAGCCTATTAACCAATCTACTTAAGACATCTAGCACAGCAGCAGATGGAAAAGGAGAAAGAAGACAGCATTGTCTAAACTCCCATGAAGCTTTAAACCACGAGTTAGGCTCTCCATTTATAATGATTGAAAACTAGGCATTAGACAAACACCCCCTCATCCAAAGTCCTCCATCAAACACCAAAACCCTCCTAAAAAAATTCCATCGCAGACAGTCATAAGCCTTTTCAAAATCTACTTTAAACAAAATCATCTTCCCTTTCCTCCAACAAACATCCTCAACAACCTTATTTACCACTAAAATATAATCTACAATCTGCCTATTTACACAAAAGCACCTTGAGCCTCTGAAAAATAGCATTTTTATCATAATACTCAACCAGTAACTATAAGTTCAGCAATGATGCACATCAGTAACAAACCTAGTAGGCCCAAAATCAAAAACCACAATCAACTTATTCTTTTTAGCCATCAAAGTGATGAAAGTAGAATTAACACTCTTGCCCAAAATATCCTTTATATGTAAACTCATTGAAAATCTTCATTAAATCCTCCTTCACCAATTCCCAATAATTCTAAACTCATTTCGACCTAGAGACTCGCTCATCTCTCTTCTAAACACAGCTGCGTTGACCTCATTTTCCATCCACTTAACTTGCCCTCTAGAAAGAAGACTCCACCCTAAGCCACTTAAATTTAGCCTTTTGCCTGAAACTCTTCATTTCACTTAAACCACCTCTTCAACTCATTTTTCAATGATACCCCCTCTAGTCTTATCACAATCCAAAACAACCCCTTCCTCTTTTTTCCAACCCAAAAAATCAAGTTCACCAAAATGTTTCCTTTTCTTAACCCAAACACCCATGAAAACTCAATGTTTCCATTTTCTTGACTCCTATTTTAGCCACAAGTTCTTTCATGAATCTAATATGTTTCAACCTTCCTCAACCTTCTCCCTCCAAATATTCCTAACCAAAGAGATAAAGGCTAAACTGAGTTAGACCCTAGTTAGGCTTACTAGATTCTAATAAAATAGGGTAATAATCTGATACTGAACAAGTCAAGAACTCTTGTAAATGGTTTTGCAAACTCATCATCCCACTCACTTGAAACAAGAAACTATCTAAATGACTAACTACATTTCTAACCACCCCGCCCCCCTAAAGCAAAAATTGGCCACCCAAAAAAGGCTTCAAACTTATTCGTATTAAGTAAATTTACCTCACCTTTTTCCTCCTAGAAATATGAGGGTAATAATCTGACACGAAACAAGTTAAAAACTCTTGTAAATGGTTTTGCAAACTCATCCTTCCACTCACTTGAAACAAGAAACTATCTAAATGACTAACTACATTTCTAACCACCCAAAAGAGACCTTCAAAATTATTCACTCACTCACTAACTATGTATATATAGTATATATTGGGTAGGCTGGGGGCCTTTCTTCCTCCTGTTTCGTTAATAAGTTTTTCTAGCGGGCTTCATCTCTCCCTCCTCCTGCCACCGAAAGCAATTTATGTGTTTTGCTCCTTAAGTTTTCACCTCTTGACCCTCCAAGAAAAGTTCATCCATGATCATATCATCCTCTTTATTAGGAACAACCTCATCGTTGGTATAAATGGGAGGACACTCACTATGTGAAACAATAGCTAAGAGCATCAGCACCTCCTATAGGCATCATCCCTCTAGAATATCAAGTGGATCCTAAGTGCAAGCTACCTGGGAGAAATCAAGACAACACCAACCAATTATAAGATTCAATAGGCAATATATCTAACTAATCAAGAAGACCACACCTTTGGCTTCCACTTTGCCAACAAATCTACTATTATTTACCTAAAAAATGGAACCTATCTGCAAAAATATTTTCACAAAGTTAACAATTTTAAATAATAACCAAAATGGAATGACTTAACTAAATTGTATGAAAATTAATAAAGATAATGGATTAATGACAAGAAAATGTTCCAATAAGAAGTATCAAAGGGATAAACTGAGATTTATATGCAATATCACGTAATAGACTTCCTTATTTTCCCTTCATCTAATAGAGGAAAACGCTTTTAATCAAGTGAATTGGCAAAAAAGAATTCATGTAGTCGACCCCACCTAGTGGGACTTAAGGCTTCTTCTTCTTCTTCTTCTTCTTCTTGATGAGAATCAACAAGCATCGTTAAAGGATCCATTGCATGTTCCAGTTGGACCTATTACTAGAGCAAGATTCAAGAAGATCAAGGAAGCACTTCATGGGCTAATTCAAGATATTTGGGCTTATTCAAAAACGGGCCACTCCAAGCTTGGCCCAAAGAAATATGAAGGTCTACTAAACTTAATCCAAGTTTTTGATGGAGCTTAAATGTGTTAATCTCCTTAATAATGGTGTGCTATTCAAATAGGGGATTTGACTCTTTGACTTTTGTGTTATGCTTAATTTGTAATCATGCAAGACAACTTGTTTGCTTGCACATGTCTTAGTAAGTTGTTGAGCCTACCTTTGACTTTTGTGTTATATTTAATTTGTAATCTTACAAGAAATCTTAGTAAGTTGTTGAGCCTAATTTGTAATCTTGCAAGAAGTCTTAGTAAGTTGTTGAGAGTGGTTTGAAGTGTTTAAGGCTTGCTATGCCTATAAATAGCCTTCTCATTGTAAGAACAAAGATCATTCAATAGAAATCAAGAAAAAGTGAGGATTTGTTTCTCCTTCTGGTTCTTTAGAGAACTTGCGAACTTATCAAGGATTCTTCCTTGTTGCGTTCAAATTTTATACCTTCGGTTCATGATTAAACCATAATCATTGGGCCGGGGTTTGTTACTTTATACTTTCGGTTCACGTTTCATTTATAAACGTTGGGTCGGAGTTTCCTATCAAAATCTGAATTTTAGCTTTCTTGGGCAAGCATTCCACTATTGGTTGATGGGTCTCAACGCGTTTCGATTGAGGTTTGCATCACATCTTGTATTACGTAATAGACTTTCTCATAAATAGAGTGTGTAAGCCATGTAAGAGTTTGGATATTGTTATATTTGAACTGAGAAGTGAAAGTGTGATGCCCCTCCCCCCAAAAATACCTCCTTCCTCCTTCCTTCTTCGCCTCCTTTCACTCTCCTGCCCTATATTTCTCCTAATTATAAGTTGGTTATCATTTCATGATGTTGTCCCACATTTTGCTCTTCATATTTCTATCTACCCCCAATAGATTTTGGGCAAGATTTTTATTTTAACATTTTTTTAAAAGCATGGCCGCATCTACATGAGAATAGATTGCCTACATACCCTAAAAATGGGATCAAGCCACTTATAATTCCCAAAAATACTTTTAATTTCTAATTAAAATTATTTTGGACTTTCTAGAAAACCACTTTAAATATTGGATGAAAGATCCATACCTTTTTTTTAAATGAAAAACATGATGTTTTTAATACTTCCCTATAGAAGTGAGCCTTGAAATCTGTTAATTTTTAGAAAATAATAACTTTTCCACACTCAAGCCACATTATAGGTTATTAGTTTGAAAAATGGTACATTTCCTAAACTTGAAAAATTAATTTTTTGTGGGAGAACCAGAAACTCGCCTCAAAATGACTTGAAAACTAAGTCAGAAAAACTTTGAAAATTTTCCAAAAGTAGCATCATGGATATTTTTTTTTAGAATCTTTTTTATTTTTAGATAACACTTGAAAAATGACATTTTATTTTTTTTTAAAGGAAAAAAAAAACCATATAACCATCATTAAATAATAAGCCAACAAACTCGGCCATACACTTTATGAGTGTTTAAACCAAACCACTACTCAAAAATCCAAGAAAAGCCAAGAAAAATAGCTGATGAACAACCTCTAGAGTAAGTGATCGACTGTGCCTAATGGCTATAACCATTTTCAGAGAATGAATCAGTCAATTATGCCCCCAAGGCTGGTTGACCATCTGCATGTATATTCCATCATTTTTCAAAATTTCATGCAATTTCAATGAAACCTGCACGGATCTTATCTACGCATGTCGACACCGAGTTTAGGCGACCCATTTTGGTTACCAACATGGTAATCATTTACAAACCAAATAAGTATAGACAACCAATATATTAGTTCCCAAACTTGTCTATAAAGGTAAAATAAAGAAAAACTTTTTTGAAAATAAATTAGATTTGGAAGTACATTTTTGAATAGGAAAGATAATACCTTAAATTCCTTTTTTTTGGAATTCAAATAATTAGCACCCTATAAAACCCATTCCATGAATGGTTACCATACTTTTTTGTTGTAATTCAAAGAATTAGTATCCTATGTTGACTTTCTGAGTCCGATCCCTAGTTTTGATAATGACAAACTGCGAGTTACTTATGTGTGTTTTTAGTACTTGAGTAGGCTTAATATTTTAGCGCACACATAAGGAAGTGATGGAAGCCAAGAGGAACATAAAGACCATATCATCCGGCATACTCCATGACGTATTAGAGGAGCAAAAGAAGAAAGAGAAGACATTTGTGCTATATTGTAAATGCATTTTGTTTTATATTTTGGGTCTGTAATATTATGGACTATAATAATTGCATTGCATGCATGATAAGATGCATAAGCTAAAAAGACCATAGAAAAGACCGACGCCAGGTTTTTTAGGCAAAATTAAAAAGCCTAGACCTTAGAACGACTCTAGGTCCTTGCACATCACTTTGATAAATCCTCTCAATCTTACAAATTATAATTATGCAAACAAGGGAAAACCATACTTAAAAACAGGACCCATTTCTTAAGCTTGAAAGGACTTCGGGTGATCGAACCTTGTGCGATGAAAATGCCTCGGTCAACCGAATGGGTGAAAAGTCAAAATAGTAGACTTGGTCCGAGCGATTGAATCGAAATTGAACTAAACTTTCACGGTCGACCGAACCATAAATACTGACTTTTTCTACCTTCCCCGGGCGCCCGAACCGTACATTCAAATATACCTCGGGCAATCGAAATGAGAAGTTCAGCAGACCAAACTATGAACCGGGCGACCGAACCTCGAGCGTTCGGAAAATAGCTTTGGTTCAGCTACCCGAACCTGTTCTCGGGCACCCAAAGTTGAAAATTCAACTTTTCTAGTTGTAAGTGTTCGGGCGACCGACCCTGTGGTTTGGGCTACCGAAACTCTCAGGTTGCCATATTTTTAACTATCATAACTCAGGTTTATTAAGGGTAAAATGTTTTAAAACAATTTTAATTATTCCCTCTATGCCCCAACAGTGATTTTTTTTTATAGAATCCATATATATACCCTCATTTGCAAAGATTAAGGATTGATTAGCACTTTGATTAAGAAATTTTTTCTCTGAAATATTTTGAGCTACACATCCTTATACAAGCCATATACCTCACCTTTTACTCATTCAATTGCAAAATCATATTGAGTGAGAGTATCTTGAGATTACTTACATTTGTGTTGCAAGCTTATACTCTCTTGTTTGTGATTGTTTGTTGATTTTTTAAAGAGAGTTAAGCACAAAAGTTTTTCACCATAAATTTAATTCATAAATCCATTTTGTGGGGAAACTTTTATTAGCTTGTGAGTTTTTGCATTTTTATAGCAAAACTCTTGAACTTGTCTTGAGTTTTCTTTGAAGAAAATATTTTTGTGACAAGCTTGTATTCTAAATATCTCTTGTGCTTGATTTTCTGGAAATCTTTTTGAGATATTTAATTATGCTTTTGAAATCTTTGAAACCCTATTTGTGGTTGATATATTTATATATATTGTTTCAAAGATATTATCATAGCACATTCTCACACTTTAATTGCTACATTGACATTATCTTGAGAGCTGTAATATTGTCTTCACTGAACTTATATATCTTATCATTGTGAAATACATTGGCAATACTAGTACAAATCTGCTTATTGGAGAAGCACGTATATTGTACACGAAAATTATACTGATTATCTGTTGTATTCTAGGTGTGGCCTAAGGGGGTGTTAATCCAGCCCGTAAGGATTGGTTGTAAAGGTTGAGGTCAACCATAATAATTTGACCTGGTATTGTATACGGTGCCGCTCCACCCGTTAAGTGAGTATTAATGGAATCCTCGGGCTTGCGAGATAGAGGCAGGGATGTAGGCAAGTATTGGACGAATCCCGATATCATATCATGTGTCGTTCTCTCTTACCTTGCATTACTTTAAATTCCGCACTTGAATGTTTATATTTCTGTTATTGTGAATGCTTGGAAAATATTGAGACTATTTTAAATTGTGTTCATTATCTGCTCAGTGTTATATTGTGGATATTGGAATTCATTTTAGAAAGACCCTAAGTTGTGATATACTGCTGCTAGTTTTGCTGAACTTAGGAAGAAATTTTTAAATATCCAATTCATCCCCCCTTTGGGGAATACACCAATTCCAACACCCTATAATACCCATTCTATGGATAATGACCATACTTAAATTGTATGTATATGTGTTTGTCTCCCTTTTTTGAAAGAATTTTATTGATAAAAATAGTTAAAACATTAAAAACATTTGAAAAACAAATTTTAAGATTAGTCGATCTCTACAACTTTCTTCTCTTTTCTTTATCCTTTTTAGAAAACTTCTAGCCCTTAATCCCTTTGAAAAGGTTTCATAGGAAAATAGCTGCTCGCAAATACATCAAGAGCTCCATTCCTAAGTGTCAGCAGAGATATTCCTGCCACAGTTGGAGGCAACTTCAAAAGACCTGAAAGCTTCTCCAATGAACAACAGAAGTGGTCTGCGGCTGTGTTAGCCAATGCATAGAACAAAGCAGCAAGCCACATTGCCAAGATTGCATATCCCAAAACACTAAATCTCTGGCCATCACAACAGAGAAAGAATATGTAATTGAAACCCTGAAGTGCAGTCTGGGTGGGCTACCAAGTACTCACCCGGCTGTTATAACACTTGCGCTCGAACAAGTCACCACACCAGTTGGGATCATTCACGGATACGTTATTTTGAACAGACCCATTAAAACCAAGAGTATAATTCGACAAAGGAACACTTACTTCAGCAGTTCTATGAATTACCTCAACCTCACTTACCTAAGAGAAGAATACGTCTCCGATGCTCCACTGGGGAAGAAGAACCGAAGGAGCGCTTCTTAGAAACTTATTTCTCAGAAATTCTTCCTGGTTGTAGAAGAGGAAAAACAAGGCTACTGCAGAAACTCCGTCAAAAACACTGCGAAACGGAGAAAAACGCCGCGAGGGGTCAAAATTTTTCCATTCCATCATTATATTCTCGTCCCTCTAACCCTAAATTTCCATAAGGAACAACCAATCGATCAAAAAGGCGAGTAATTCGAGAGACGGGGTCAAAGGGATTTCGTCTAGGGTTTCAACCAGGAAAAATTGAAACCCTAATTTCGACGTGAGGGAACAAAATGAAGCCAGGAATGAAGATTCGATATTGAACCTTTACGAAGAAGAAGAAGAAGAAGAAGAAGAAGAAGAAGAGGAGGAAGAAGGTAGGAGGTAGAAGGAGAATTATAACAGAGAAATTTTTTTTGCAGGTAAATGTAATTGACTGGATTCGGTGGAAGATTTAAAGAGGTAGGTACCTGTGGAGATTGGGAACAAGAGAACAGCTTCTCCGCACTTTCTTGAACAATCTGCAGTTGGAGAAGAAGACGAGCCTATTGTAATGTAATGGTTGGATGGCTTGGATGGGTTTTGTTATGTCGGGGGCAAAGCGCGTTCAGGCTGCGCATTGTCTTTCTCATGGGGTGACGTTTAGTAGCCCAAGTTGGTTGTTAGAGAAGCCAGGGCATCATAAGTAATAACCAAGTGCAAAAACTACCGCATTTGATTGACATCCTTTATAAAAAAGGAAAACCAAAAAAAAAGAAAAGAAAAATTATTGCATCACTTGATAGATTATTTTTAAAATATATAAATATATATAGACATATATATTGGGATAGTTTTTTGTGAGTTTTTTTTTTTCATTTTATTATTAAATTGAAATAAAATATTAAATAATACTCTATTTGGAAAAAAATTTCTCAATCTAATGCTCACATAATCTTGCAGTAACAAATTGTGAGATTTAAACGTCCAGCGCTTCTAGTGGTGATGCGTGGCAAGGTGGCTAAGCAAATCTCGCAAGACCAAATTACGGGATTTGCTGCGCAGAAGATATATGAACTGACGCATGGCAAATCTCGCAAGTTGGTCATGCGAGATTTGCTTCGCCCATTCATATGCCCTTTCTCCTTCAATTTTATTTGCGTTGTAAAGCAGGCAACAGAGACCAGTGCAACAGAGCAGAAGGGGTCGGACACTTTGCAAGTTACCGTTGCTGGCGAACGTTGCTGGCTTATCGTTGCTGCTCGTGAACGTTGTTGGCAACGAGTTGCTTGAGGAGGAAGCTTATAAAAGGGGGAGATGGGGTAAGTTCTTTGAAAACCCCAAGCTCATTATTTTTTGAATTGAAAATACGTATTTTTTGATTGACAGATTTATTAGTGTGACTCATAAAATCGTGGGTGTGTGCATAAATTAGTCCGTATCACCTTCAATTTGTTGATTGAAGGTTTTATTTGGAAACGCCCAAATTTGAGGAGGTATTATTTTAATTTCGTTCAGTTTTCCATTTAATTTTTCTATTGCAATATTTATTATAAGTGTATTGGAAATTTAAATATATATATATATATAATTTTTTATACTCAATTTAGTTATTTAATCCTATGGTAGATTAAATTCAGTTTAAGTTTTAATTTTGATTAATTGAAAAATTATTAAATTTATGATACATAAGAGAGATAATTTGAATCACTTCTTATCCCATAAAAATATTGGTAGGTTTTGATAATTAAAATTAACTTAATTAAGTGAAACTTGAATCTTAAAAACATACCGTATAATTGAATTTTTATCAAATAATTATACAATAAATTTAAATCAAGTTAAATTTTGAACGTGAAATTTATATAATTCAGTGAAATTTGAAGAAAAAATTATTATATATATATATATGCTAGATATTTTCATAATATCTGTTTTTTTTTCTTGAAAAACTTATTTGTTGTATTTATTCATAATTCTAGGTCATATTGTGCATAGTGGTAGTAATAAATTATATATAATTATGGTACCTGTGGGGGGATAGGACAATAAGAAGCATGCATTGAGATAATAATTTTTTAAACTCAATTGAATTATTTAATCCTATGGTAGATTAAAAGACGTAGAAAACCATCATTATTATGCGAAAATGTTAATATTTTAATATTTACAAGTAATATATTTGAAAATGCTTAATGCATATTGCTTTAAAAATTTAAATTATGCTTGATTTAAAGGACAAAATAATTAGAAGAGTAATTAACTATTTAATTTATGCAACCTTCTAAATTGTACAAGTAAAAATTACCTTCAGAGTAAAAATAAATACATTTTATATTATATACTAATATTAACAGTTTGTTGAATTGATATATTTTTCATTAAAAATTAATTAAATGTTCTATTCTACCGTGTTACTAGCGATAAATTCAAACATAGTAGCTGGGTGAGAAAACAATTTAAAAAAATAATCAAAAAAATTTGTTTGGATATTTTATCTTATGACACAATATTAAGTTACGTATCAAGATTGTTGGTACTTAGTTGATAAAGTGAAGGGGTGAAAATTAGTTATTTAGTTTAGAGCTTTCATTTAAAAATTAAAAATCAAACAACTTATTTTTAATATAACTTATTTAAGTCTTAATCCAACAAAAAAATTAATAATAAATTTGAGAAAGAAAAACCTAATTTTTTTTTATAAAAAAATTTAATAATTGTATGTTATGTGTCCAAATAATTGTAAACCAGGTGACATTTTAATCTGAATGCCTCCTGCATGGTAGATGCAGTGATGTGAATTGCATGCTGGTAGATATTATAGGTTTTCGCATGCTCAGACTGGATTATTACATTGCTTGCAAACGTTTCAGGGACATGGTAAAAATGGGAAAATGTTCAAATTACATATGGCATGCTGCCAAAATTTCGGTAGGACTTTTCCCAGAAAAAGTATTAAATGCATGCAGAAATATTTTTGAAGTTACGAGTGAAACATTTAGGGAAGATTGCATGCTCATGAACGTAGTGAAATTAATTCTTGATTACTATTGACTTAGCATATCACTTATACATACAATTCTTGTTTTGCGTAGGTCTTTTTTCTTTCCTCGAGCGTCGATCTAAATGGCAGGAAACTCAAGCAGTATTCCAGTAACAGTATTGTTGTACATAGGAGGGACATTATAATCGGACCAGCTGGTGTTAGTTATAGTATTCTGCCAGTTCGACCAATTCGAATTGGCCATAGTTGTAAATTAACTAAATTGTATACGAAGATATACAAGTATTTGCATGTTGATCCAAATCAATATGCATTGCGGGTGACCGAAAGATACCCTATACGAGGGCATAATGATATAGTCCTCCATGAGGCTGTTCCCGTAACTGATGATTACGGTTTGTGCATTGTGTTAGATGCGCATTGCATAGGCACGACGTATTTAACAGTGCAGTTATATGTCGAAACCATTCCTCACATGGGTGTCGCTGCGGATAGGCAGACGAGAATGTTTGTTGAGCAAGTGGTTGAAGCGGAGGAAGAAGGTATTGAACCATACACGAGTGCGGATGTTGGTGGGATGCCTGTTGTGGATTTGAACAAATGTTCGGGATCGTTGTTTGAGTCACAGACGTACGAAAGACCTATTCTTAGCATGGATGATCATGGTGTTTGCAAAGAAGTTCCAACAGAACGTGGCGAACAACGCGTTAGACGAGAGGATGAACATCACAAATGATGTTAATTTACAAGATGACACGTTCGAGTAGGAAATTGGTGAAGGGATGAATGAGTTCCCTGATAATGTCGACCCACCCCGGTGAAACGAATGATGCCACATACAACGCCCAGTTTATGGACGAACCTCCTATGTACAGTGTAATTAACGTAGATGCTGTAAATTTGTCATGTAATGAGGAGCTTCCTATACGCATGAGCTGTTGGGATGAATCGTTTGAGCTAAGTAAGGGAATGTTATTCAGGTTGAAAGATTAGTTGATAGCGGCAGTGCGAATATACCATGCTCGAACACACCATGACTTCCACGTCGTGCAGTACCCCACTGTTATGAGTTACTAGGTGTAAGGACTTTGATTGCGGTTGGAGAGTGCGTGCAATGTATCTGATGAAACACCGATTATTTGAAATCACCTAATATGGTGGTCTGCACACGTGTTTGAACAAACTTCTCTCGTAGGACCATAACCAAATTATGTCATCCCTCATTGCTAGGGAGATCGCGAATATGATCAGGGGCGATGCATCGACATCAATCGCTACATTGAAAGAGTTCATAGATCGTTGCTTTGACTATTCAATCTCGTATAAGAAGGTTTGGTTGGGCAAATAGAAGACAATTGCCCAAGTATTCGACGATTGAGAGATGTCTTATCAAACTTTGCCTAAATGGATGGAAGCGATGTGCGCGTATGATTATGCGCTTAAACTGCGTAATTAGGCATTCTAATCCGAGCAATATGAATTATATTTTTAATTAAATGTCTAATTACGTCCAATATTTTAACAAAGTGCCATATTTATCATTTTTGAGTTTTATTGAACAATTTATGAATTTTTGGTAATTTTTTATATTAGGAAAATTCTCAGGAGCCAAAATCGGTACTAGTTCGTAATTCGTCCATAACTTTCCCGTCTGAGCTCCGATCGAGACTATTCAAATTTCTAGAGAAAGACGAGAGAATTATCTACAATTTCCGTGTTTTGAGTTTTGAGAGAAACGAGCTCCAAGAAGGTCAAAATGGACTGTGTTCACAGAGAACAAAAACTGAAAAATAAAGAAAAAGAAAAAATATATATATATAGATTTGTTTTGATGTGACCCGGCCATGCATGACCGGGTCGGGTTGGCTTGCCGAGTCTAGGGCAGCAGAACCCCCCCCCCCCTCTTCTTTATTTAAAAGCCCCTCTTCTTCCTCTATTTCTTGTGCCCTCATGCACCAATCCTCTCCCACTTCTCTTCTCCTCCTTTCTCTTCTTTCTTTTCTTTTCTTTGTTCCCTCTTCTCTCTCCCTTTCTCTTAGCTCTCTCCCTCTCTGATCCCTTAAACTCCACCCTCTGACCACCACTCTCCATAGCAGAACAGAGCAGCCGCCCGTGACACACAGTAGCACAGCTCCCCTCTGCAACCCGAGTCATTGACAACACCACCATAGTCGAGCCCCCTGCTAATCCTTGCTCCATCTCCAGCCGTCGTGACACACCAGCAGCTCCTACAACTCCACCCAACTCCAGCCGAGCACAGCGAGTGTAGTCAACCATACCAGCAGACCCAAGAGGCTCTCTGCACCCCGTGAAGCACCAGGAGTTGGAGATCTTCCTGCAAAAGCAGTTCTCCTTCGGCCTTCTGCAACCCTCCTCCGGCCAGCCTTGACAGCCACAACAGCTCCACCGCCAGCCACACTCCTAGTCCAGCCACTGTTGCAAACCCAACACACCTCTCTCTCTCTCTCTCTCTGTTTCATCTTTTTTTTTTCTTCATTTTGTTATCTATTATTCTTTTCCTCTCTATCTCTTGTTTAATATATATATATATATATATATATATATTTATTTATTTATGGATGTTTCAATACCTTATTTAGTTTTGAGTCTTTTCTTTCTTCACTTTAGAGTATTGTTCTTTTAATTTATTTTCTTTATTTTATTATTGCAATGGTTTATTGTTGAATTAATTTGACCCGAAAAATTGGGATTGCAAGCATGAGGGGCTAAGTTCGGTAACTTGGGTTGTGGGTCGATGTCGTTTGCTTTCCATGATTTATTAGTTCTCCTAAGAAATTATTGATAAACTTTTATTTGGTTGAAACCAAAAATTTAAGATATCGTTGATAAATCGTTGGTTCTTATTTCTAGTTTTGTTGTTGACGTTAGGCACATCAAAACCTTGATTTAATTTAAGATTTTTATCAACTAATTTTTACATGACATTTGGTTGATACTTAATGAGAGTTTTTATTTTCTTCCGTTTGGATGTGGCAAATTTACTCGAATTTTAGTAATAAAATTTCATCTTTTTAATGTCTTGATTGGATTAACAAGAAGAGGAGTAAAGTCTAGGGAATTAGTAAACAATGGAAGCAAACAAACATTGAACTCGTAACCCGATTGTTTGGTAAATTGTTTCAGTTAATCTGTTTAGTTTTATTGCGTTAGTAGGTTTATATTTCTTTGAAAATTTGATAAAAGTTACATTTTAGCATTTTTCTCAAATACCTCCTATTTTGTTTACTGTTTTCAAAATCATAAAAGACCAAAAAGATTTTCAAACCTCATTTTACAGTAACATGATTGCACTAAACTTTCATAAATACTTTGATACTCAGTGGTCCCTGTGGAATACGATCCTGGACTCATCCTTGATACAACTTGACACTTCTGTACTTAGAAACACAATTCAGAATGAGTCAAGTTTTTGGCGCCGTTGCCGGGGACCAATTGGTGTCATCGAAGTGTTTCTCAGATTTTAGAGAGGGTGCTTATAAAGTTGTGAACGTCTTCACAGCCTGGGTGATATTTACTTCCACTCCTTTGACATGTTTGCTTTTATACTGAGTTTGTATGTCTGATTGGACTAGAGATAACACATTTAGACTAGTTAGGACAGACTCATCCATCTCATCATCGAGTGCACCTGTTTCATTTGAATCACTTGAATCATCATCTAACACTTATAGCATCATGGCTAAGAACCCTAATAGGATCCTCAGAAAATATTTGCAGCCTATTAGGACCAGCACCCCATCTTACATTATTCTACCTTTGAATGCAAATGTTTTTAATTTTAAACCTGGGATGATTCCATTGTTACCTCATTTTCATGGCATTGAATTTGAAAACCCATATCTGCATATTAAAGAGTTTGAAGAAGTGTGTTCCACATTCATGGATAATACATGCACTAAGGAGGTAATAAAACTGAAATTGTTTCCATTTTCTCTAAAAGACAAGGCAAAAACCTGGTTGAATTTCTTAAGACCAAGATCCATTGGGAGTTGGCAAGAAATGCAAACTAAGTTTTTTTTTAAAAAATTTCCCATGCAAAGAACTAATACTTTGAAAAGACAAATCATGAATTTTTACCAAAAGGATGTGGAAACATTTTATCAGTGTTGGGAATGTTTCAAAGACCTCTTAAATGCATGTCTTCACCATGGGTATGAGAATTGAAGGGTTATCAGTTTTTTCTATCAGGGGTTGCAACCAAAGATGAGGCAATTTATAGAAACAAGGTGCAATGGTGAGTTTTTAATAAAGGGCCTAAAGAAGCTTTTGACTATTTTGATTATTTGGCTGAAAACGCTCAATCTTGAGATGTCTCTGATGTGTATGATAAATCTAAAAAGCAAAAATGCATTAGTGGGGGTGGTAAGTATCAATTGGAAGAAATTGATGATTTGAATGCTAGGCTTGCATTGATGTCCAAAGGTTAGATTCCATTGAACTTACGGAGGTAAATGAAATGCATGTTTTACCATCTTCTAAAAAATGCAGTATATGTGAGGATCTAGGGCATGTGACTGATGCATGTCCAACTATTTCTGCTCTTAAGGAAGTTTTGCTTGATCAATCTAACCCGGTGTATATGGTTTCTGAGATTTCTTATGAACCTTATTCTGATACTTGCAATGTAGGTTGGCGAAGTCATCCAAATTTTAGCTGGAAAAATGACCAAGTGGGGCCATCTCCCCTAGGCACAAAGTCAATACATTCCTTATGCAGCAGCGGCTCAAGGCTCAGAACCCTTTTACTTTGCAAATCAGCCTCCTCTAATGCAGAGAAGGGAAATAAAAGATCACATACAACAGCTAACTGTTAGCTTGCAACAATTCATGGCAAGCCAAAATGTGATCAACTCTCAAACGTCTCAAGCCATCAACAAGATAAGCACCAATTTGACTAGGCTGAACACATTATTGAATGCTTTGGAGATAGATGAATCCCAATTTCAAGCCCAGCCAGATACTCAAGTGCAGATTGCAATCGTGGAACCATCATCCTCTATTGAAGCAAATGTCAATGATTGCAATGTCAAAGCAAATCTCAACAGTGGTAAGGATTAGTGCATCAGATGAAGAAGTTGAGCAGAATGGTAAGAATTTAACCTTCAAGGAACCAGGTACAAATTCTAATGTTGATGCTTCTGAAGAACTAAAGGTAACTGTTCTGAAAACTTTTTCTTAAAGACCGATTTTTAAAGAAGTATATTTTCTAGAAACTATACTGGATAAGGATCCTTTCTTGTTAAAACAAGAAAGACAATTTGAAAATGTGTTGTTTGATATTGTGGAGAACATTGATTTATTCAGATATCAATTCTGTGCAGATAACAAAAATGACCCATTGTGGCGACTCAAATTTGGAAACCCACCAGTTCAATTTATAAATCTGCACCCACCAGACGAAATTCCTCCTAAGCCTCCTCCAAACACACTGTGATGTTTTTCTTTCCTTTGTTTTCATTTTATCTTACTTTCAATTTATTGATAGGTACATTTTCCTTTAGTTCAGTTTTCCTTTTCCATTATTTCTCCACCCAAGTACGCCATACTTTTCCCGTGCATAATTTTTTTATTTCCCCTATACTTTCACATTAAGGACATTGTTCCATTTTAGTTGGGAGGGGGAGTGAGCATTAGAATGTGACACTATGCACGTATATGTACTGGGTTTTATATTGAAATAAAATAAAATAAAAACAAAAAAACAAAAAAAAAACAAAACAAAAAACAAAAAAAAATCATCAAAAATAAGAAAGAATGAAAGAAAGAAAGGAAGAGTAGTGAGGAATTACATTGAATTATGTCATGTTTAACACTGACTCATACCCTTCACATACGTGCGTATAACTTAAGAATTACACATTTGGGTCATTCATGCATAATTTCTCTTTATATGATTTTATGACTACATGAAGAATTGATTGGTAGTACACTCATGTTAATCTGGCTATATAATTTCTTGTATTTATACGGTATCTCACAAGACTAAATAAACACATTCACATGATTCACTGCACTTAGGGTCTCCTGTGAGCACTAAGAGAATAGCTGTGGCGACTATGACACCTTGTAAGATATCTTTGAGCTATTTATCGTCCTTCTGAGTGTTAACATCAAATTAGAGTTCATGGAACTCAATTCTCTTCTTTCTAGATGATTCTTTGTATAATAGTCTCTGTTTTTTATTTACTAGCCTAGAGATGACATCTAGTGGGGAGATAGAAACTTAGGTCTTGTAACCTACTTAAGATGTGAAGGCTGAGTCTCCCCTAGAGATAGACTTAGTTCATGGAACACTATTCGAACTCAATTCCCATTGATGGTATGAAGATAATAAACAAAGTGTAATGATTATCTTAATTGATCAAGAAAAGACAGAAAATGAAGAATGAGCAGAAGAAAGAATAAGAAATAAAAATGTACGTCAAATGAAATGCTAATGCCCGCTCCACAGAAATATCACAAAAAATCAAGGACACGACACCTGTTCTCTACGTACGAAGATTCTTCAACTAGTTAATGCCTCAGATGTATTCATGACAAGTTTGTGAGTAAATTGATCTAGGATGGTCTCGGTTGGATATGGCGAGTAGGTAAGAAGATGCTAGGGTGAAGGACCCGACACCTCATAGATAGGTTAGATCCTTCTCAGACTAATCCACTCCATATACTTAGCGTTGTCCCTTTTAGTATGTAGGATGTTTGATTGCGACACTCCTCCTCACATATGACGAGTGAACTCATTGTCTTTGAGTGTTCTTGAGGGTATACCAGTTAGGCCGAGTCAAAGCGATTGTTCTATAGGTGTCCACTAGTATCCTAGGTGTACTAAATCACACACGTCACACACACCTTGAGAGTTTTCCTGTTTATACTCGAACTTATATGACCGTATTAACTCTGAATTGTACCGCTGGATAACTTCATGTGAGTATATTATTCTTAAATGACATATAAACGATGAAACTTGCATGAGTGACGTGCTTCGGAGTTGTGTGTATTGAATATGAACGAACTTGTGTGAAATTCAGTTATACTCTTATATGTGAAACGGTATGGTTGTATCCCATGTACATTAATTTCATGTTCATTGGAGTTCATAGTTGTGGGCACTACCCTGAAATTCATTCACGTTATTTGCTAGAGACTAGCAAAACGTTAGTTGGGGGTGTGATTACATGCTTAAATTGCGTAATTAGGCATTCTAATCCGAGCAGTAGGGCTTTTTAATTAAATGTCTAATTACGTCCAATATTTTAACAAAGTGCCCTATTGATCATTTTTGAGTATTATTGAACAATTTATGAATTTTTGGTAATTTTTTATTGTAGGAAAATTCCTGGGAGCCAAAACCAGTACCAGTTTGTAATTCGTGCATAACTTTCCCGTCTGAGCTCCGATCGAGACGATTCAAATTTCTAGAGAAAGACGAGAAGATTATCTACAATTTCTGTGTTTTGAGTTTCAAGAGAAACGAGCTCCAAGAAGGTCAAAATGGACCATGTTCACAGAGAACAAAAATTGAAAAAAAAAAAAGAAAAAGAAAAAAAATATATATATATATATTTGTTTGATGTGACTCGGTCATGCAGTTGGCTCGCCGGGTCTAGGGCACCCCCCCCCCTTCTTCTTTATTTAAAAGACCCTCTTTTTCCCCTGTTTCTTGTGCCCCCGCGCACCAATCCTCTCCCACTTCTCTTCTCCTCCTTTCTCTTCTTTCTTTTCTTTTCATTGTTCTCTCTTCTCTCTCCCTTTCTCTTAGCTCTCTCCTTTTCTTACTCTCCCTCTCTGATCCCTTGAACTCCACCCTCTAACCACCACTCTCTCTCATTGTTAGGGAGATCGTGAATATGATCAGGGGAGATGCATCGACATCAATCGCTACATTGAAAGAGTTTATAGATCGTTGCTTCGACTATTCGATCTCGTATAAGAAGGTTTGGTTGGGCAAACAAAAGACAATTGCCCAAGTATCCGACGATTGGGAGATGTCTTATCAAACATTGCCTAAATTGATGACAGCGATGTGCGCGTACAATCCTGGTACTATTGTCAAGTGGAGGTGGACTCCTATTCTAGGTAGCGAGCACACCGCAATATTTGTATCTATATTTTGGGCGTTCGCAGCATCTATTCAGGGTTTTCGTCACTCCCTCATGTTATATGTGTGGACGGGACACACTTATACGGTAAATACAAGGGTAAACTCTTAATTGCGAGGTGTCCGGATGCAAATATTTCACCTTGCATTTGCTATTGTTCAAGAGGAAAGTCTGAACACATGGAATTGATTTCTGTGTTGTTTTCATATTATTACTGATACGGACGATATTACCCTTATATCATATCGACATGCAAGAATTCTCACTGTAGTGCAGCGCAATCCCGATTGGCAACCACCACGTGCCCACCACCGATTCTGCTTTCGACACAAGGTCAGCATTTTTAACACGAAAGTACACAGTGTCAATCTTAAGCGTATGACTGAGCGAGCATGAAGGGAGCATCATGTAAGAAAATTTAACATGTGGATGGAAAGGATATTTTATGAGGGTGGGAACCTGCGAAGTCGTTTTTTAATCAGATCCCTCCTTATATGTGAACTCAGTGGCACAACAGTGGCAAAAAGTATGGGAACATGACAACTAATCTCGTGGAATGTTTCAACGTCGTCCTGAAAGACGCTCGTAGCCTCCCAATCACAGCCCTTGTGCAACTGACATTTTATCGCGTTACACATTATTTCAATAGCGGATGGGAGGCTGCTCGTAACGCAATATCAAGAGGAAATGCATTCACTCCCCATATATTGCTAGCGATGGAAAGAAGGAAGTTGAAAGCGACCGGATATCGAGTCATGATGTTCAACCGGTCTAGGGGTATTTTTAGCATCACGACCACGCAGTTGGGACCCCATATAGGAAACAACGTCCAAACTTTGAGCATTCATGATAGATGCAAATGCTCATGTGGGAAGTGGCAAGCGTTACACTTTCCATGCTCCCACCTTCTCGTTGCATGTGTAGAGACACGACTGAATGCTATGCAGTACGTTAAGTCATGTTGGAGCACTGTCGAACACTATGCGAGCGAATTTTCATCTGATTATGCACGAGACGTAATGGCCAGCATCTTCGTTGCCAACTATATAGACAAATCCTGCATATGCTCGACGTAAAGGTCGGCCTAGGAGCTCCCGTATACACAATTAGATGGACGTAAGGGAAGGTAGGAAGAGAAGCACGTGCAACATATGTCATCAAGAAGGATATAACCGCACAAGGTGTCCGAAAATGGCCCAACCCGGGGATGCAGCTGGACTGTCGTATTGACTTCGTAGGAAGTTTATGACACTTAGTACACTTCTTTTGTATATATTTATTGTATTGCGATAATGCATTTTGCATGATTAATCTAGGGTCGTCTGATCCGAGCGTCTTGACGATGGGCGATGATCACCGAGCTAGCCGAGCGTGGGCTGACGGCACGCCAACCCGCTGTTCTGCTGAGGGGGCACATAGATTGCGGAACGCTGGTTGGAGGCAAACAACCGCATCATCTGTTGGATATGCGATGCAGGGTTTTATAGTATTTATCGGATTGCCCATATCCAGTTGGATTGACATCTCGTGACAGCCTTGGTAGAGCGATGAAGACCCGAGACACACGTTCCACCTACCTCATGGGGAGGTGACCGTCACACTCCAGGACATCGCCGTTTTGTTTGGGCTACCGATTGATGGGCGACTCGCACTGGTCACACCATCGGGCTAGTAGAGGGACCTACAGACCGTCGGAGACGACTCGCCTTGCGTACTCTGTGCGAGCGTTTGTTAGGAGTCGTGCCACCTAAAAGCGAGTTGGTTGGTGCACGCATCCGTATGCGGTTCCTTGAGGGAGATGTGTTTTGTTAACTCTCGGCAGATGCAGATGCATAGACTATAGCGTGCCACACACGAGCCCACTTGTTGCGGTGAAATGTTGTGACGTTTCAAGTAGCTATGCACATCTGATGTTCTTTCCACTCTTTGCGGACTTAGGAGCGACTCGCTCGTATAGTTGAGGGTCCACTACTTTGGCGTGGCTTTACAAGGAGATGTGTCACACCGCTCACCACTTGAAGACACAGATTGTTGGCCCACTTCGCCTACTACAGGTTTGGGCCTAGGAGAGATTTTTGTCCTTAACTCCTACGCGGCAAGGTTTCCTACATATTCAGAGGGGCCAAGACGATCGTCCGGTTGACCCACTCCCCACTCGCATACCGGTTAGTACTATAACGACCCAAAATTTTTACATTTTTTTTGTATATATATTATTTTATATATCCTTGCTATAGTCTCTCAAACCTCAAATAGACATTGAAGTATTTCTATAAATAGTGGGCACACCTATGCAGCGGAAAAACATAAATCATGTAACCACAAATATACATACAATACCAGAATTCAGTATCTTACTCACATCATAATTACACATACAAGTCCCCTCTACCCAAAACTCAACATCCAACAAAAACTTACCCTATATACAGGGCAATAAAACGGGTTTCCTTTTATCTGCGAGCCTGCTCAGGTCGCCTAATTGGTTCACCTGAAAAATATTAGAATAATGGAGTAAGTCGACGCTCAGTAAGTGAAAATATGCTATTACTAGTGCGTGACAACTAAATCGTATTATGTTAATAACAACATTTGAAACTGTATAAACTGGCATGTCAGTAAAAATATATTTTACATTTATCATACTACATTGATCAAATACTGTAAAACTGTATTTTATATATATATATATATATATATTACTGTACTTTTTTCCTGAAAATCTGTATGTCATGATTTGACCCCCCTCATGACAGGGTTGTGCGGCCTGTAGGCAGGACTTAACTCTTATTAGCCTACCAGGTAAGTCAATGTATTCTACACTACCTCAGTCCGGCCAAACTGCATTCTCTCTTAAGCACGGAACTGGAACTGCTACCTCGTCAAATCGGCCCCCTCAACCCAAACTGAGGTGTGCCATCCTCTCCGAGCACGGTCTAACGGTACCCACACAATATCTGAGATATGTGGTTGCACTCTACTCTGTATATAGCAACAGTACCGTGTTCTGTAAACTGTATCTATTTGTAATATTTCATCAGGGATCTAATACCATATAAGAGTATATATATATATACATACTATAATTATCTTTGTTGCTTTGATCATGTTTCCAAAATAACCATAACACTATAATTTCTATACTGTAAATACTGTAATGTCTGAATAATTTAACTGTGGCATTTTGATGCTATAACTATAAAATCTCTCTATATAAACTGTCTATATGGACTGAGTATTATGGTATTAGGAAACATGGCATACTATAAAATACTGTATATACTGATCTGAATGAATATCTGCATGTACTGATCTATATAATTTTTTGAATATACTGTGTAACATGATATGCTGGAAACAGCTATATAAATTCTACATCAAATAAATATCTACTCAGGTCATATAATCATTAAATACCCTTATTCTATAAAACTGTATAATAGATTGGTTTATACATGTTTCCGTGAAATTACTATTAACATTTTAAAACTCCTAACATAGTATATTTCTCTTACTTGATTTCTGTGAAAGCCCCTTATTGAGCCTGGTCCTACTCCTGCAGGGTTCCCTACTCTATCCTGAAAACAATATCTCCTAGAATAAAATATCATTATTTTTCTACGTACAACATTTTATATAACTATGGAAAAGGCAAATTTGAATAAAACATCTTACCCTGAAATTGGGATGAAATTCAATCCACTCCCACCAACGATCCGCTCTAGCAGACTTACAAAGAACTTTTCCAAGAGCGTCGTGGTGGCCTCAGATCATCGATCCGGCGAAAAACGGAGCCGAAGGAGAGGGAGATGTTTAAAGAGAGAAAAGGAGGGTTTTGCGCCAATTACTACTAAAAAATACGAGTTTTGACAATTTACAACCCCAGATTCGTCGACGAGACACGTCATCTCGTCGACGAGTCCTTAAGGAATTTCATCAACGAACCTTCCTTCCTCGTCGTCGAATTTCAAACTACCTAAAAACCCCTCTCAGTAGCTTCTCATCGACTAGGCGTGGCTACGTCGACGAGGCCCCCTTATGCGCTCGTCGATGAACTCTCTGTGTTCGTTGACGAGATCCTGTGTAATTTTTCTGAGTTATTACATTCTTCACTCCTTATAAAATTTCGTTCTCGAAATTTACTATTCATGTTGAACATCATCCATATAATCTATCATCACAAAAGGTAAATGGTCTACTTATTTTATTATTTACTCTCACTTATGACGGAAGAATACCGTAGTTATATTCTAAACTCTAGGAGATTACACAAATGAAACTAAAAACTACCTACTAACTAAATCAATACATGTACCTGCAAAAGTAACATTATCTAACTACTTACATTTACCTGACTATCATTAGACCTCTTGGAACAACTGCGGATATCTTTATCTTATTTGTTCCTCGAACTCCCAAGAAGCTTCCTCTATATCATGATTTCTCCACAAAACTTTTACTAACTGAATTTCTTTGGTGCGCAGTGTTTTGAGTCTTTTTGTCTAAGATCTGAACTGACACTTCTTCATAAGCTAATGATTCTTTAAACTCTATCTCTGCATAACTGATTATGTGGGATGTGTCTGGGACGTATTTCCTCAACATAGTAACATGAAACACGTCATATATTCTAACCAAAGCTGATGGCAAAGCTAGCCTATAGACAACTAACCCTACTCTCTTTAGTATCTCAAAATGGCCAATATACCTAGGACTTAACTTGTCCTTCTTTCCCAATCGCATAATTCCTTTCAAGAGAGCTATTTTTAAGAATACTCGATCCCCCACATCATACTCTAACTCCCAACGGTGAGTGTCTGTGTAGCTTTTCTGCCGACTTTACGCTGTACTGATTCTTTCTTTAATTAATCGGACCTTGTCGTACACCTGCTGCACAATCTCTAGACCCAACACTTGCCTCTCACCTACTTCGTCCCAAAAGAGAGGAGAACGACATCTCCTACCATACAATGCCTTGTAGAGTGTCATGTCGATGCTAGTCTAATAATTGTTATTGTAAGCAAACTCGACTAACGGCATTAATTAGGTCCAACTACCCCCAAAATCAAGCACACAAGCACGAAACATATATTCTAGTGTTTGGATCGTCCTCTCAGTCTAATCATCTGTCTGAGGGTGGAAAGTAATGCTAAATGCTAATTGTGTACCCATAGCCTCTTGAAAACTTTTCCAAAATTGTGAAGTAAACAGAGGGTCTTGATCGGAGACTATGGATACCGGTACACCATGGATACGAATTACCTCCTAAACATATATTTCTATTAATCTGTTCATAGAATAACCGACTTTAATAGGGATAAAATGAATGGTCTTCGTCAAACGATCAACAACCATCCAAATTGCATTCAACCCCTGTCGCACTGGTGGTAACCCCGTAACGAAATCCATCGAAACGTGATCTCATTTCCACTTAGGAATGAACAATGGCTGCAACTGTCCTGCCGGTCTCTGGTGCTCAGCTTTAACCTATTGGCACATCAAGCACTGTTGAACAAACTCGGCTATTTCCCTCTTCATTCTACTCCATCAAAAATACTCTCGCAGATCCCTGTACATTTTAGTATTGCCGGGATGAACCATGTATAAGAATTTGTGAGCCTCCTTCAATATAGTTCTCCTGATCTCAGTATCTGCAGGAACACATAGCCTAGTACGGAACCGTAGGGCTCCGTCATCTGATATGCTGAACTCCTCTCCCTGACCATCCTGCACTCTAGCCATCACCTTTGCCAATTCTGCGTCATCATTTTGAGTTGTCTTAATTTTCTCATATAGTGCAGCCTGTGCCACCAAATTGGCAATAAATGTCTGAGGACTATCCTCCACTAATTCTATGTTGAGCCTTTCCAAATCCATCAAAATTGGGTGCTGAATCTCCACGGCTGCTAGTGCTGGTCCCACGGATTTCTTGCTTAGAGCATCAGCTACTACATTCACTTTTCCTAGGTGGTAACTAATGGTGCAGTCATAATCTTTAATGAGTTCTAGTCACCTTCTTTGTCTCATATTCATTTCTTTCTGGGTAAAGAAATATTTCAGGCTCTTGCGGTTCGTGAAAATCTCGCACTTCCCACCATATAAATAATGCCTCCAGATTTTAAGAGCATAAATCACAGCAGCTAACTCCAAATCATACACGGAGTAGTTCTTCTCATACTCTTTAAGCTGTCTAGACGCATACGCAATAACCCTGTCGTGCTGCATTAACACACATCCAAGACCTTTCAAAGAGGCATCACTATATATCACAAATTCATCTCCTCTTGATGGAATAACCATAACTGGTGCCGAAACCAATCGCTACTTTAATTCTTAAAAACTCTACTCAAAGTCATCAGTCCAATCAAACTTCACATTTTTCCTCATAAGTCATGTTAACGGACTTGACAATTTGGAGAAGCCATCTACGAAACGCCAGTAATAGCCTGCTAATCCCAAAAAACTCTTGACCTCCTAACACTGACTAGTCTTTCCCAATTCACCACTGCCTTTATTTTACTCGGATCAACTGATATACATGTCTTAGAGATCACATGGCCGAGAAAAGTAACTTGTCTTAACCAAAACTCACATTTCTTTAATTTTGCATACAATTTTCTTTCTCTCAACATATGCAACACCAACCTCAAATGATGCCCGTGCTCTTCAAAACTCCTCGAGTAGACCACTATATCTTCAATAAATACAACCACAAACTGATCCAAATATTGATGGAACACCCTATTCATTAAATTCATAAATACTGCTGGTGCATCAGTAAACCCAAATGGCATCACTAAAAACTCGTAGTGCCCATATCTGGTTCGGAACGCAGTCTTCAAAATATCTTCTACTTTAACTTTCACCTGGTGATAACTCGACCGCAAGTCAATTTTAGAGTAAACCCGGGTCCCCTGGAACTGATCAAATAAATCATCGATCCTAGGGAGAAGATATTTATTCTTGACTATCCGTTTATTTATTTCCCTATAATCGATACACAACCTCATAGTCCCATCTTTTTTTTTTCACGAACAGAACCGGCGCTCCCCAGGGTGACACACTGGGTCTGATGAAACCTTTATTCAGCAATTCCAGTGATTGTTCTTTCAATTCTTTCAACTAGACTGGAGTCATACGGTATGGTGCTTTAGATACCGGTGTTGACTCCGACAACAGATCTACAGCAAACTCGATCTCTCGGTCTGGTGGCAAGCCAGACAATTCCTCCGGAAAGACATCTAGAAATTCTCTCACCATGGGTATATCAGCTTGTTCTAATTCTTCTTTTGGCAAATATTTTATGTATGCGACATACCCCTGGCAACCATCCTATAGCAGTCTCCTCACCTGAGTAGCCGACACTAGCTGTGGTGAGGCACGTACACATGATCCCACGAATTTATATTCTTGCTCGCCCGAGAGTCTGAAAATTACTTCTCTCTGATAGCAATCAATACTGATGTGATGAGTAGCTAGCCAGTCCATACCCAATATCACATCAAACCCATGCATATCTAGGATCACAAGATCAGCTGGTAGTACTCTCTCCTGAATACTTACTGCAAAATTCCGAAACACTTTCCTGCATCTTACTACAGATCCCATCGGCGTACCCACCCACAGATAGTTATACATTTAATGGTTGTCTCTCTACCCAGTTATTCTCACATATCCCGCCGATATAAAGAAGTGAGTGACACCTGTATCAAATAAAACAATAACTTTATATGATAAAACAATAATGGTACTTGTGACCATGTCTTCAGCCGTCTCAGCATCACCCGGCGTCAACGCAGACCCTCGCCGACACAGTATTCCTCTGCTGACCTTCGTGGGGCACCTGATATCCACCTCAAAATGGTCTGGGAGCACCGGTACATAATTTGACAGCATCTGACACGATCGAGCCATATGATCGGGCTTCCTGCAGCGATAACAAACATTCTTTTCCAATCGGCACTCACCTGGGTGTCTCTGTCCACATCTAGGACAAGTGGCAAAAGACTATCCACCCTGGGATCCACCATGCTCTACCATCGGCCCCAGTCCCCCGCCAGATCTACCTCCTTTCCAAGGGCCTCGGCTGGGCCCGCCTGAAAGCTCGAGGGTGCGATCCTCTTCTTCTAGCTCTGTATCTCCATCTCTCTCAGCATACTCTCCTCTGCTATAATAGCTTGATCCACCAGCTCTAAAAAATCTTGTACCCTCAATACGGCTACCTGTCTGTAAATATCACGCCTCAAGTTCCTCTCAAACATTCTCGCCTTCTTAACTTCATTTGGGACTATATAAGGGCAAAAACGCGAAAGGTCGATAAATTTCACCGCATATTGCTAGACCGTAAAAGATCTTAGGAACGGACTCAGAAACTCTTATACTCGAGCCTCTCTGGCTGAGGTAGGATAGTATCTATCGAAGAACACATCCTTGAATCGAGCCCAGGTTATCGGTATTGGAATTGCCCTCTGCTCCTCTAATAGTCTAGTGGTACAAAACTTTTTGCTCATCCGTGTAGTGAAATACTGTCAAGATCTTCTCCACTACCCGCATCCAATTCTCTACAACTGTAGGGTTAGCTACTTCAGAGAATGCTGACAGACACATCTTCATAAATTTCTCTATGGTACATCCCTGAGTTGGAGATGGACCTCCCTATTCTCTAGAGCTCCGCGCTATCTCAGTCATAACTTGCTGAGCCACACTGCGTAGCACAGCATCTGAATTCGCACCTCCTACGTTAAAAGGCCCAACACCATCGTCCCCACTAGCGTGAGTGCTACTGCCTCCTAGGTCCATCCTACAAATATATAGAACACCATTTCAGAGTCCTATTTCCCATACAAACCTAACTTATTCTATTCAACTAAAACTTTAGATTCTCTATTATCAAACCGTCATGATCCTGACCCCAAATCAAATCCTGCAACCTAAACACATGACTTGTCGATAGTTTATTATGACTTTCCTGGAATCGTTACTCTAGGAAAAACATAGAAACGATCACGAAAATCCTGAATTCAAACCACGGAATAAAATCTCAAATCTTTTTCTATATTCTAGTATTATTTTCCGTTACACTCTAGAGTCTGCATAACCTAACAACCTTGACTCTGATACCACAAATGTAACAACCCAAAATTTCTCCATTTTTTTTTTTGTATATATATAATTTTATATATTGTTGACCTTATAAGTCACACCCTGGTTTTGATAATGACAAATACGATTGTATTTAATAAATATCTAGTTTATGTGCAGGTTCATATCAGCATATCTTCAGTGGCACGTGAGAACTCAAAGCTTGAAGACAATTTCATACTCTTAATTGTAATAGTTTTTTAAATGAAATTGGTCTGTAATAGTAATTAGGGTTTTCAGTTTGTAATAAGCACACACATCACATGCATGATTTATTTTGTAAGCTCAAACCAAACCATGAAATAAAAAGTACCGTAGAAAGACCTTAGGGTACACCAGAGTTTTTCGGTGTTTCCAAATTGGACCCAACACACACACATATGCACATATGTTTATTAGGCACTTGAAATAGACTTATTTGGGTCAAATCGGGACCGAAATGCACACTTGGTGCACTTTCGGTCGACCGGCCAACTCAGTTCAATTTGGCCCGGTCGACCGAAACCGGTCCGGGTCAACTGTTTGACCCAGTCCCGGTCGACCGAGACCATGCAGTTCATTTACCCTCGGTCGACCGAACCTCTTGGGAGTCAACATTTTGACCTCCCGGTCGACCGACCACTTTTGTACTCCAACTACCTGGTCGACCGAAGGGTCTTGGGAGAATTCCCAGCGGCCTGGTCGACCTAGCCCTGTAGTTCAAAAAGGCCCCGGTCTACCGAACCTCGAAAATTTGGCAAATCGCCCTCTCCAGTCGACCGAGCCACTCAGTTCAAAATTGCCCTGGTCGACCGAGCTACTTGAGTCCTGGTCGACCGAACCATTTCTGGTCGACCGGACCTCTCAGGTTGCTCCCATTTTTTACCGCAGTTAATAATTTTTTAACGGGGTTAAATTATCTTAAGTGTCATTAAACTTTTCCAAAAATCCCTAATAAGTCCCCAACGGTCAAAATTTTTAGTAAGTCTATATATACTCCTTCATTTGGTGGATTAAGTATCGATTAACAAAAGATTAAGAAATCCTCTCTCAAGCAAAAATTATTCTATCTTACTCCTCATTGCTTACATCTTTGAAAAACAACTCAAGCTTACCTTCTTCATCCATCCATATTATTTGTAAGTGTATTGAGTATTGTTATCTAGAGGTTTGCTCTCCATATTGTTGCATAATTGAATCGATCTTTTGAGAGCATAACCTAAGTTTTCTTAGGAGGCTTTGCCAATAAGCCTACCCTAAGAAAAACTTGTGGTGACATCCCAAGTATTGCATTCTCATTGCAATATCTTAGGAAGTTAGTTTTTGTTTGGGGATTGCAAAAATACTTTCAAACATATTCGAATATCTTATGATGTTCATATTGATATATTTGTGAAAAGGTATTTGTGTGTGTAATATATTAATCTTTGTAGCAATATCCATTTAAATCTATATCATTTGCTCAAGTACAAAGATTACTTATATCTTGTAGTCCAAACATATATATATTCATGGGATTGACACATTTTATTGAGTGATATTATTGAGGTTTGTTTAAATACTCAGTGTGAAGGCGTTTGATTGAACACTCTAAGATACACGGATTCTTATTGACACTCTCACGTACTCATTACATTGATAGAAAACATTTTTGAGAGTTAATCTGCTTAGACCACATTAAGCTCACATTTTAAATCATCTGTGGTGTTTGTGTTTGTGCGCATTTGTGGTACAAATCTGCTTTACGTAAAAGCACTCTTGTATTGTACCTTTGATTGTATATCTGAGTGATTCCAGGCGTGGCCTGAGGGGGCAGTAATCCAGCCCGGTAAGGATTAGTGTAAAGGTTGAGGTCAGCCCTGTGATAATTTGACCTGGTTTGTATAGGTGCCGCTCCACCCGTTTAAGTGAGCAAGTTATTGTGATAATCCTTGTGCTGGTTAGCCAAGGCGGGGACGTAGGCAGTTGGCCGAACCTCGATAACATATCCGCGTGCCATTTTTTCTTTACTGCTTTCTGGTGCTGGTATGGTTGTTTAGACTGCTTTATTTAATTTCTGGTATAATTACATTACTTGCATTAGATTGACCCTAGGCTTATGAACATACTGCTGCTAGGAGGATTACCTAGGAGATAAAGTTTAAAAATACCAATTCACCCCCTCTCTTGGGATCACGATAAAGCTAACATATATCCTTGCTATAGTCTCTCAAATCTTAGATAGACACTGAAGTATTTCTGTAATTAGTGACCACACCTATGCAACGCAAAAACATAAATCACGTAACCACAAATATACATACAATACTAGAATTCAATATCTTACACACATCAGAATTACACATACAAGTCCCCTTTACCCAAAACTCAACATCCAACAAAAACTTACCCTATATACAGGGCAATAAAAGGGTCTTTTTCTATCTGCGAGTCTGCTCAGCTCGCCTAACTGGTTCACTTGAAAAATATTAGAATAGTGGGGTGAGTCGACGCTCAGTAAGTGAAAATATGTTATTACTAGTGTGTGGCAAATAAGTCGTATAATGATAATAACAACATTTGAAACTGTATAAACTAGCATATCAGTAAAAATATATTTTACATTTATCATACTACATTAATCAAATGTTGTAAAACTGTATTATATATATATATATATACATTACTGTACTTTTTCCTTGAAAATCTGTATGTCATGATTTGACCCCTCATGACAGGGTTGTGCTGCTTGTAGGCGGGACTTAACTCTAGTTGGCCTACCAGGTAAGTCACTGTACTCTACACTACCTCAGTACGATCAAACCACATCATCTCCTAAGCACGAAACTGGAACTACTACCTCGTTAAACCGGCCCCCTCAACCCAAACTAGGGAGCGCCATCCTCTCCGAGCACGGTCTGATGGTACCCACACACTATCTGAGATATGTGGTTATACTCTACTTTGTATATAGCAACGGTACCGTACTCTGTAAATTGTATCGGTCTGTAATATTTCATTAGAGATCTGATACCATATAAGTATATATATACTATAATTATCTTTGTTGCTTTGATTATGTTTCCAAAATAATCATAACACTATAATTTCTATACTGTAAATACTGTACTGTCTGAATAATTTAACTGTGACATCTTGATGATATAACTATAAAATCTCTCTGTATAAACTGTCTGTATAAATTGTCTATATGGACTGAGTGTTATGGCATTAGGAAACATGACATACTGTAAAATATTGTATATACTAATCTAAATAAATATCTTTAAAATATACTGATTTGAATGAATATCTGCATTTACTGATTTGTATAATTTTTTGAATATACTGTGTAACATAATATGCTGGAAAGAGTTGTATAAATTGTACATCAAATAAATATCTATTCAGGCTACACAAACATTAAATACTATTATTCTACAAAATTATATAATAGACTGGTTTATACATGTTTATGTGAAATTACTATTAACATTTTAAAACTCCTAGCATAGCATATTTATAATAACCCAGAAAAAAAATTATTAAAAAAATAATTAATTAAAATAAAATAAAATTAAGAGTAATTATTGATTAGTTAATTAGTTAAACATTATTAAATTAATGTATTAAATAAACAAATAAAAAGAAATAGTAT
Source organism: Malania oleifera (assembly GCF_029873635.1). Classification (NCBI taxonomy): domain Eukaryota; kingdom Viridiplantae; phylum Streptophyta; class Magnoliopsida; order Santalales; family Ximeniaceae; genus Malania; species Malania oleifera. The sequence continues at coordinate 94,507 of NW_026652140.1, forward strand.
GAAAAAAAAATATTAATTAAAGAGTAATTAGTAATTAATTAATTATTATTAAATTGAATTAATTAAGTTAAGTAAAATGGTGGTATATATATGTAAGTATATAATATAATATGATATTGTTATAATATATATAAAGTAAGTAAAGAAAAAAAAAGAAAAGAAATGAAAGCATTTCAGGAAGCTTTAGCTTCCTGAAACAACAACAGAAGCCTCTTTTTCTCTCTCTGTCTCTCCGTCGTCTCTGTCTCTGCCTCTCTCTCTTTCTCCTCAATTTCGTCGGCCTAACGAGCGCTGATAGAAAAAAGCTTCCTGAAACAACAACAGAAGCCTCTTTTTCTCTCTCTGTCTCTCCGTCGTCTCTGTCTCTGCCTCTCTCTCTTTCTCCTCAATTTCGTCGGCCTAACGAGCGCTGATAGAAAAACTGAAGGTGCCGTTAGATTTCTAATTTTGCCACTGACATTTCTACTGGAGCGAATTTATCGTGGGAGCGACGTAAGTACTTTTAAGGCAATTTTTCTCTAATTTCTCAATTTATCGTTAAATCTGCTGTTAAATCGACGATCAGAAATCATCACGGGGTCCTAATTGTGATCGTCGTCATTTTAGTTAGAGTAAATTTTCAATTGGGATTTTCTAAGTCCTACTCTAAAGAGAGAGTGAGATTTAAAAATTTTAGCAAATTGGTTATATTTGAGGGTATAACCGTTTATTTGGTATTTAAGGGCTTAGGAAATATTAAAATAGTATTTTATTTAGGATTAATTTAATATAATTAGGATTTTTGATTTAGGATCCGGATGAGCGCCGCAGATATTTTTTGGGATCCCTGTTGGCATAGTTCAAGAAATCAGGCAAGGAAAAATTATATATTAAATTAAGTTTTATGAGATTAAAGATAATAAATTATGTTATATTATATGTATGTTTTGGTGTGAATTATAAAATGTCAATCATGTAAAACTATGTTTCTGAGTCTAGGATTGCTTATGTAGCTATGTATATGTTCGTAATGAATGAAAGTGAAAAGTGATTTCTAAGGAATTATGTAAGAAATGAAATGTATTTTCAGCATATAAATGTTAAATGTGGATTAACCTATTTTACAGAAATATGTATGAGTTTTACTGTTAAATTGTGTGGCATGAGATTCTGTGCAAATATATGTTAAATGTATGAGATGCAGACTAAGTAAAGTATTGAGAATAAAATATCTTATGGATTATGTTACTTGTGTATGTTAAATGCAACCATGTTAGCAGATTCTAACACACTTCTATGTAGACTAACTGATGACAGCTGAAAGGAACTATAAACTAACTAACGATGGCTAAAGACCAGCTGTAGTACAAAGGAAATGAAATGAAAATATTATGTAATGACAATGGAATAAAAATGACAAATGTGAATGATGTAATGTAGAAGATCACATAAAACGAAATGAAATATAATGTTTAAGCTATGAACATGAATAGAAAAGTATGATTAATTAATGACAACGAGAATAATGTATTATGATATTAGAAGTACCTATGTACGTAGAACACGTTATGATTGAGCGAGTTGTACTCTTTACTTGAGGGTTTACTGAGAAAGACGAGTGCACTAATAGTTTCAGATGTGGCAGTAGCTGCATAACGTATTAGGGCAGAGGGAACCTACTTGTATGGGCGGGTAGATTTTCCTATCCTTAGAACCTTTACTAGTAAGCTATTGTTGAATTGTGTAAGTATGAGATCAATCAAATACTTAAAGCTAACTGAGAAAGTCGAGTGCCTTGGTATACTTTAGTTGTGACCTTAGGGTTGCCTAGTATCAGAGTAGAGGGGTGCTACTTGTATGGGCGGGTAATCACCCCTATCATTGGATAATCTCGTGGGTTTTGCATGTGATTGGTAGGTTCAGAGAATGATTTCAGTATTATATTAATGGTTTGCAAATGATATCAAAATGATATTTATATATATCTTATATTAGTCACACGCTGTTTTAATGTATTGTTTCTTCCCTTACTGAAATGTGTCTTTTTTAGGATTTCCTCGAGATTGAGCTTAGCGAGTTCGAGGTTTTCTAACATTTTTGGAAAATAGAAAGAGAGAATGGTATATATTTTTATGTTAATTTTTAGATGTATAAATTTATATTTTTTGTTCTATGTTTTGAGTTTTCTGAAATAGGAATGATTGTGAATACTAGATGTTTTTTGAGATATTTATATATGTTGAATCGAGGTGGATGATTAATTTATTATAGTTGGTAAATAGGGATAGTAAACTCTGTTATTATATAATTGGAGATTATATTTATGTTTTTCGCTGCGTACATGATATTAGTATGTGGATTATTAGGTAATGAATGAATTAGTATCACTCCGGGCCCACATAGGGGGGTCGGGGCATTACAGATGGTATTAGAGCAATGTCCAGTCAGAAGTGTGATTAGATTCACATCGTCTAGATATGGAAATGTTAGTATTAGGTTATGCATGATTTATACTAGAGTATATGATTTAGTTGCGATAAGGGTAGGAATTGGTAGATTAAGATACCATTAAGAATTCTAAGTTGTGTTTCGTAAGCTTGGGGGCAGAAATCCCTTGACGGTCTTCTATGTTTTTCTGAAGTAGCTAACTTCAGAAAATCATGATAAATCTAACGATGATGATGTTTCCGAGCAGAGAAATTAGAACTTGAAATTTGAACTCGATAGTTAGGTTAGTTGATTTCAAAGGTTATGGTATCGGGGAAAACCAGCAGATACCACTAGGTAGTGGTGGACAAGCACGTGGTTATACGATGATCCTGGATGAGGCAGATAATGCCAAGAGAGTAAGTATGAATTTATGTTTACGATGATTTTATTTAATTATTGATGATGCAAAAATTTATTTGGGAGATATATTTACTAAATGGTATGAGGTATAGTAAATCATAGAATTTGGAAATGAAAGATTAGGTAACGAATTTCGATAACAAAATTTCTTAAAGGATGGAAGAATGTAATAATCCGAAAAAAAAATATTTAAAAAAATTAATTAATTAAAAAACATATAAAATTAAGAATAATTATTGATTAGTTAATTAGTTAAACATTATTAAATTAATGTATTAAATAAACAAATAAAAAGAAATCATATGAAAAAAAATTATTAATATAAAGAGTAATTAGTAATTAATTAAGTTAAGTAAAATGATGGTTATATATATATAAGCATATAATATAATATGATATTGTTATAATATATATAAAGTAAGTAAAGGAAAAAAAAAAAAAAAGGAAATGAAAGCATTTCTGGAAGCTTTAGTTTCCTGAAACAACAACAACAGACGCCTCTCCTTCTCTCTGTCTCTCTATCGTCGTCTTCTCCGCCTCTCTTTCTTTCTCCTCAATTCCGTCGGCCTAACGAGTGTCGATCGAAAAACTGAAGGTGCCGTTGGATTTCTAATTCCGCAACTGACATTTCTATTGGAGCGGATTTGTTGTGGGAGCGACATATGTACTATTCCTGAGGTAAAACAACTTTCTCCTAATTTCTCAATCTCTCGTTAAATCTGCTATTAAATCGACGATCAGGCACCACCACGGGATCTTAATCATGATCGTCATTATTTTGATTAGAGTAAATTTCCAATTGGGATTTTCTAAATCCCACTACAAAGCGAGAGTGAGATTTGAAAATTTTGACAAATTGATTATATTTGAGGGTATAATTGTTTATATGGTATTTAAGGGATTAGAAAATATTAAAATAGTATTTTATTTAAAATTAATTTAATGAAATTAGGATTTTTGATTCAAGGTCCGGGTGAGCGCCGCAAGTATTTTTCAGAGTCCCTGTTGGTGTAATTCAAGAAATTAGGTAAGTGAAAATTATATATTAAATTAGATTTTATGAAATTAAAAGTAATAAATTATGTTATATTATATGTATGTTTTGGTGTGAATTATAAAATGTCAATCATGTAAAACTATGTTTTCTGAACCTAGAATTGCTTATATAGTTATATATATATGTGAAAGTAAATGAATGAAAGTGAAAAGTAATTTTTGAGAAATTATGTAAAAAATGAAATGTATTTTCAGCATATAAATGTTAAATGTGGGTTGACCTATTTTACAGGAATATGTATGAGTTTTACTGTTAAATTGTGTGGTATGAGATTCTGTGCAAATATATATTAAATGTATGAGATGCAGGTTAAGTAAAGTATTGAGAAAAAAATATGTTATGGATTATGTTGCTTATGTATGCTAAATGCAATCATGTAAAAGTAAAACAGCTGAAAGACAACCATGTTAGCAGATTCTAGCACACTTTTATGTAAACTAATTGATGACAGCTGAAAGGAGTTGTAAACTAACTGACGATGGCTAAAGACTAACTGTAGTACGAAGGAAATAAAATGAAAATGTTATGCAATGACAATGAAATGACAATGGAATGAAAATGACAAATGTAAACGATGTAATGTAGATCACGTAAAACGAAATGCAATGCAATGTTTAAACTATGAATATGAACAGAAAAGTATGATTGATTAATGACAAAGAGAATAATGTATTATGATATTAGAAGTACCTATATACGTAGAACACGTTATCATTGGGCGAGGTGTACTCTTCGCTTGATGGTTTGCTGAGAAAGGCGAGTGTACTAGTAGTTTCAAATGTGGCAGTAGCTACATAACGTACTAGGGCAGAGGGAACTTACGTGTATGAGCGGGTAGATTTCCCTATCCTTAGGGTCTTTGCTGGTAAGCTATTGTTGAATTCTGTGAGTACGAGATCAATCTAATACTTGAGAGCTTACTGCGAAAGGTAAATGTCTTGGTATGCTTTAATTGTGACCTTAGGGTTGCCTAATATCAGAACAAAGGAGTGCTACTTGTATGAGCGAGTAATTATCTCTATTCTTACGTAATCTCGTGAATTAAACTTTTGCATGTAATTGGTAGATTTAAAGAATGATTTCAGTATTATATTAATGGTTTGCAACTGATATTAAAATGATATTTACATACCTCATATTAGCCACACGCTGTTAAATCCTCGGTACCTATGGGTCCGAGTTGACTTTAACTGTGTATTATGGTATCAAAGCATTATTAGAGTAAAAATATTGTATGTAAAAAAAAATGGTTCCAAAGTTAGGGCGTTCCACTCACTCTCTCTCTCTCTCTCTCTCTCTCTCTCTCTCTCTCTCTCTCTCTCTCTCTCTCTCTCTCTCTCTCTCTCTCTCTCTCTGTATTTCTAACGCGCTCTCCCTCTTTATCTATTTCCCTATCTCCATATCAATCTCTCTCCTCTATCCCTCTCTCTCCCTCTATCCTTTCTCTCACTATCTGTCTCCTCTGTACTTCTCTCCCTCTCTCGCTCTCCTCTCTCTCCTCTCTCATCTTAATCCAGTCCTCTATCTCTCTACTCTTGTACCCTATACCTCTTCTCCCCCCCTCTCCTATCTTCCTACCTCTCACTCCTGCGCAACTCCCCTCATCTCCCTCTACTCTCTCTTTACTCTCCTCATCACCTATCTCTCCTCTCCCCATCTGTATCTCTCTCTCTCTCTTCCCCTCTCCTTATCAATCTCTTTCTCCTTTCCCTCTCCCTCTCTCTCTCTTTCTTTATGTCTCTCCTTCTGTCTATCTATTTCCCTATCTGCCTATCAATCTCTTTCTCCTCTCTCTCTCTCCTCTCTTTCACTCTTTATCTCTTTCCCTCTCCTTATCAATCTTTTTCTCCTCTCTCTCTCTCTCTCTCTCTCTCTCTCTCTCTCTATGTCTCTCCCTCTGTATCTCTGATATGCTCTCCCTCTCTCTATCTATTTCCCCATCTCCTGATCTGTAACGACCTGCTATTTATTCAACATTTTTTTTCCAGAATATAATAAATGTCATTTGTTTGAAATACTGAAAATAACATCTCAGGCTCAAAGAGCACTGAGGAAACTCTGTCTGTCATACATATCTGAGCAGCGGTACACAAAACTAGGAACTACTATATACAACACAATACCAGAAAACTATAGAGCTCTATAATATATTTACAATACAAAATATCCAGTGACGTCACTACAATCTGAAGACTATCCCAAAAATACTGTCATCTCAAAAATACATACCCTTCCCACAAGGGCAGTTCAAGTCAATCTCTACTGGCGAGCCTGATCTACTCGCCTAACTGGATCTCCTAAAAAATGGTAGTATGTGGCGGCTGAGTTAAATAGTTAAAATACTAAAATAATACTGTAATCTGAGAAAACTGATAAATTGTACAGGATATATTTATCTATCATGTAATCTTTAAAATATGATTGTATATCTGAGTTTACTATCTGAAGGTACTGCTAGTATAATAATATAAATTGCTGTTGTGTGATATATCTGTACATATACTATACCTTGAGATTTATATATCATGATATATCCCCTCATGATAGGGTTGTGCGGCCCGTAAGTTGGACTTACTCTAGTCGGCCCTCCAGGTAAGTCAATCTCTATCATCCATCAATCTATAATGATTTATGTAGATCCTAGCCCACTGCAATCACTTCAGACTATCTCAAACTTCTGTCATCGTCTAACCGGCTACCTCAACCCAGCATGCTGGGGAGACTGCAAATCGAAGATATTTTATAGAGTATTCAAATATTATATACAGATATTTTATATAGATATTACAGATAGTTCAGACAGAAAGCACAGATGAAAGTTTCTAGGTCTGTTCTTCGCCGAATCGAAGATCCGAAGCCGCCATGACACTCCTGAGAAAGTTTTCTTCAAGTCTGCTGGAGTAGATCGTCGGTGAGGCTAGCTTGGACTTCATCCCAAGTTTAGGGTAAGACTTTTTATTCAATATTTGATTTTCCTGCAATTGTAGAAATTGTAATAGTCAAGAAAATACTGAAATTTTGTTCTGAGAGATATTGATTTCAATGAGTTAAATGGGGAGCCTTGCGGGTGCAGGACTAGTATATTTTAGGGGTTCTTCAGGAATCAGGTAAGGGGATAAACTAAACTAGTTGTTTTCATGAAAATATATATATAATCTTACAACATTTAATTTCAGGAAATATATATATATATATTAGCATTATGTTTGGGAAAATACTGCTGTAAATAATGATATGATTTAAATATGAGTAATACCCATTTTTGTGTGGCATGAGTAAAATTTATTATGGTTTATTGTTTCTGAAAAAATGTGTAAATAATGCAAAGCTTTTATATGATATGTCGGCGTATGTGCTGAAGATTTTATTATGATATACCAGTATACGGGTCGAGCTTTTATATGATATGTCGGCGTACGAGTCAAGAATTTTATCTGATATATAATACGGCGTACGGACCGTGATTGATAAAATACGAAATGTCGGCGTAAGGACCGAAGATTTTCACATTATGTTATGAAATGATATGATGATATTGACTTGACAATTATTATTATAAAATAATCATGTATCACAATTTGAAAATATATTATATATTATCAGAACCTTATTGGTTTGATTTAGGCTTACACAAGCACGGTACCAGTAGAAGCAGACTCATCGTACTTACAAACTTTTGCTTTTGATTCGGCAGTGGTTGGTCAGCCATTGTCGTATCCTGTCTTCGGGCCACACAGTCCAGTCATGTGGGGGTAAGACATGACACCAGTTAGCTAACCTTCCAGGATGTTTTTGTATTATTATTATACGAGATGAATTATGTTTATGGAAATCCAATATGTTCTACCATGTTATGATTATATATGTTTTCCCAAATATGATACAGACAGTTTCATCAAATATCTTATATATCATTATATGTGTAACACAGAAATACTTATGTTGTCACACACTAATATTAGTTTATTTTCCCTTACTGAGAGGTGTCTTACCCCAAATTATATAAACATTTCAAGAGCCCCAGATAGAAGAGCAGATAAAGTTCCACAGCGCTAGTGTTTGATAGTCCTACCTTACCTGAAGGGTAAGCACTTGCTAGGGTTAGACGAATTTTTGGGTGGCAACCCTATGACTATGTTGGATATTTTTAAGCTGTGTATATTTATATGACGGTGGTAGTAAACTCTGGTATTGGGTTGTATGGTATTTTGATTGTATATGATTTCGCGTTTCTTGCTACTTAGGTAATGGTGATGAATTTTAGGTTACCCCTAGTACCCTTGGATCCATATGGGTTATTATGTGGAAAAAAAAAATGATCTATACGATAAATTAAGCAGGTCGTTACAGTTTGATATCAGAACTTAGGTTGTTAGGTTTTATAAACTTTAGAATGCAGCGAAAACGATACTAGAGTATAAGAAAATGATTTAACGTTTTGTTCTACAGTTTAGAGACAGGACTTCCGTGGTGGTTTCTGTGTTTTTCCTGAGGTGATGATTTCAGGAAAACCATAGTAAACTATTGTCAGGTTGTATTCCTAAAATGCAGGACGGGAATTAGGAATGAGCTGAGGAAGTTAAGATAAAGAACTATGTTAGGCATCTAAATTATAAGGATAGGATTTCTAAGTTACGTTTATTGTTTTTCAGGATGGATCTAGGAGGAAATAGTGTCCATGCGAGCGGCAGTAATAGAGTAGGGCCCTCGAGTGCAGGGGGGGACTGATTCTGATGCAGTGTTACGCAGCGTGGCTCAGCAAGTTATGACTGAGATCGTTAGGAGCTCTAGAGAGAAAGAAGGTCCGTCTGCAGGTCGTGGGTGCACAATAGAGAATTTACTAAGATGAATCCTCCGACATTTTCAGGAGGAGTTGATCTTGCAGCCGCTGAGAATCGGATGCAGGAGATCGAAAAAGTCCTAATCATATTACAGTGTACGAAGAAATAAAGGGTCCTCTTTGTCACCTATAAACTGACAAAGGAGGCCGAGAGGTGGTGAACTGCCATGAGACTTCTGGAGTAGTAGAGGACGACGTCGATAGCAATAACATAGGACCAATTTAAGAATTATTTTTTGACAGTAATTTTTCAACTGTTGTCAAGGAAGCTAAAGTGGAAAGAGTCTGAAGTAGGGACAGTTGTCGGTCCAGCAGTATGCGGTGCGGTTTATAGAGGTCTCTCACTTCGCTCCATATATTGTTCCTGATGAGATAAAGAAGGCGAGACAGTTTGAAAGAGGATTGAGGAGAGGCATATACAAGCAGGTAGTAGTGTTAAAGATACAGGACTTTGCTGAGTTAGTCAATAGAGCAGCCTTGGCAGAGGTTAGTGAGCGTATGGATGCAGAGGAATAAGGACAGAAGAAGAAATCTGCATCTCCAGGCTACTAGCAGGGTCCTAGGCAAGGTCAGTGGAGGAGAGGAAAATATGACAGAGGACGGAGGCAGGAGACTGGGGATCGTAAGGTTCAGACAGTGCAGAATCCTCCTGTTTGTCAAACTTATGGGAGGAGACACTGAGGAGAATGTCGAATAGGGAGAGTTGTCTGCTATCACTTCAGTAGAAGGGACATCTGGTGCGAGACTACCTTACACCACCAGAAGTTGCTCCTGCTCCTAGACCGTACGGGGGAGGCTATCAGGCACCACGTTGAGGCTAGCAGAAGAATATGGCTCTAGTTAGAATTTTCGCTCTGACGTTGGGTGATGCTGAGATAGCCGGCGATGTGGTGACAGGTATGGTTAGCATGCTTTCTTTTAAAATTATTGTATTGTTTGATTCAAGAACCACACATTCATTCGTGTCCATGTGATGTATTAAATTGTGTGGGGCAAAAACACAATTGTTAGATACTGAGTTATTAGTGACTACACCGATTGGGTCAGCAGTGAGGTGTAGTAGGGTATTCCAGTGTTGTTTAGTAAACATTCAAGGGAAAATTGTTTGCCGGTTTAATCGTGCTAGACATGCATGGGTTCAATGTAATATTTGGTATGGACTGGTTGGCAGCCAATTACTTCAGCATAGATTGTCGTTTGAAGGAAGTAATATTCAAACCTCCGAGAAAACAAGAATTTAAGTTTATAGGATTGTGAGTGCAATCCCCACCCCAGTTAGTTTCAGCTATTCAGGCGAGGAGACTGCTCCTAAGTGGTTGTCAAGGATTTGTGGCATTTGTGAAGGAAATGACAGGGAATGAAGTGAAGCTCACTAATACGCTAGTAGTAAAAGAGTTCACGGATGTTTTCCCAGATGAGTTACCAAGCTTGCCACCTGATGGGGAGATAGATTTTTCTATTGATCTCTTTCCAAAAACAGCACCGATCTCTAAAACACCTTACCGAATAACGCCAGCAGAGTTGGCAGAATTAAATAATCAGTTGTAAGATTTACTCGATAAAAGTTTTATACGACCTAGTGTATCTCCGTGGGGAGCTCCAGTTCTATTTATGAAGAATAAAGACAAGACTATGAGAATGTGTATAGATTATAGGGAAATTAATAAAGTGACAATTAAGAACAAGTATCCTCTACCCCGTATAGATGATTTATTTGACCAATTTCAGGATACACAAGTGTATTTTAAGATTGACCTTAGATCAGGCTATTATCATATGAAAGTGAAAGCTGAAGATGTATCGAAGACGACCTTCAAGACCAGATATGGGTATTATGAATTTCTTGTTATGTCTTTTGATCTGACGAATGCTCCTACAGTATTTATGGACTTGATGAATAGAGTTTTCCACCAATACTTCAACCATTTTGTTGTTTTTATTGATAATGTACTGGTCTATTCGAGGAGTTATGAGAAGCACGAGATGCATTTGAGGCAGGTTTTACAGACGCTCAGGGGAAAAAAGTTATACGCAAAGTTTAGCAAATATGAATTCTGACTCGAGAAGATTGTGTTTTTGGGGCACGTCATCTCAAAGGATGGAATTTCTGTGAATTCTAGTAAGATTGATGCGGTAGTGAATCGGGCTAAACCGAGGAATGTTCAGGAGATCAAAAGTTTCTTGAGATTAGCTGGTTATTACCATGGTTTTGTTGAGAGATTCTTAGCATTATTAGAGCATTTGACACGATTAACCAGGAAGAACACCAGATATGAATGGGACAATAACAGTAAGCAGAGTTTTCAGGAATTAAAGTAGAGGCTTGTCACAGCACCAGTATTGATCATCCCGTCAAGGGGTGAGGGTTATGTTATCAATAGTGATACGTCCTTAAAGGGACTCGACTATGTATTTAAACAGCATAGTAGAGTAGTAGCGTATGCTTCTAAGCAGTTGAAAGAATATGAAAAGAACTACTTACCCATGATCTTGAATTGACTGCAGTGGTACATGCATTGAAAATTTGGAGGCATTACCTGTACGCTCTTGCAATGTGAAATTTTCTTCGACCATAAGAGTTTAAAATATTTTTTCACCTAGAAGAAACTGAACATGAGGCAGAGAAGGTGGTTGAAACTTATTAAAGATTTTAATTGTACCATCAGTTACCACCTAGGGAAAGCAAACGTTTGAGTAGGAAGTTTGTGGGACCAACGTTGGCAGTTATGGAGATTCAGTATCCGATCATGATGGATCTGGAGAGATTCGACATAGAGTTGGTTGAGAGTGATTCACTCTCAAGTATGTATTACTAGTCTAGCGGTGCAACCTACTCTACAAGAAATAATTAAAGCTGTTCAGAAAGACGATCCAGAATTAGCAGAGGTTTTAGTTAGAATGCGGAATGGTCAAGAGGAGAAATTTTGTATTATAAATGACAGAACTTTACAGTTCCGTTCCAAATTAGGTGTTCCTTTCGATGTTGACATCAGGAAGACCATCTTAGAGGAGACTCATAGATCTTTGTACACAGTTCATCCCGATAGTACAAAGATATATAAAGATCAGCGAGAGTTTTATTTGTGGAGTGGTATGAAGAAAAAAATTATCGAATACACAATGTTTGACGTACCAGCAGATAAAAGCTGAACACCAGAGGCTGGCAGGCCAGTTGCAGTTACTTTTTATCCTAAAGTGAAAATGGGATCACATATTTATGAATTTTGTTACAGGGCTGCTATCGACATTATTAAATGGTCAGAATGTTATTTGAGTGATTGTAAACCGTTTGACTAAGACCGTCCATTTTCTTCCTATCAAGATCAGCTACTCCGTTAACCGTTTGGTAGAGATTTATATTCAGGAGATAATTCGTTCTCATGGAGTGCCAGTGTCTATAGTGTCAGATCAAGACCCGTGTTTCACGTCACGATTTTGGAGGAGCTTGCAGAAAGCTCTAAAGTCTTAGTTATCTTTTAACATGACATTCCATTCTCAGTCAAACAGGCAGACTGAGAGGACGATACAGATATTAAAAGATATGCTTTGAGCATGTGTGTTAAATTTTGGGGGTAGTTGGACCCAGTTTATGCCATTAGTGAAATTTGTGTATAACAATAGTTATCAGATCAGCATTGGCATGACACCATTTGAGGCGCTCTATGACAGGAGCATAGTAGTTAAAAGCGCGCCTCAGGCGCAAGGCGCAGTGAGGCGATGAGTCCGCCGCCTCATACCAGGTGGGGCGAGGCGACCTGCAAGAGGCGACCCCAGGCGAGACGAGGCGCAGTGAGGCGCGCCTTGTGTATTTTTAAGCCATTTAAAGGAGACAAATAGCCCAAGCCAACTCGTATCCCTTATTCGACTCAAACGAACAGAGCCCTAGCCCCTTTCGACCCTTCGAAGCCCTTCGTGAGTTCGTTTGCGGCTTTGAACCAGCCGGAAGCCTTCGCGACTTCGTCTTCGAGCTTCGACCAGGATCGTGAGTTCATCTTCGACATTTTGAAGAAGCACGACCTGCGCAACTTCGTTTCGAACCAGCCGGAGCCCTCGCGAGTTCGTCTGCCTGCCTTCGAAGCAGTCGTGAGTTCGTCTGACTGCCTTCGAGCACGACGTGAGTTCGTCACGTCGCCTTCAACACTTCGAACCTTTGTAAGTCTTCTTCTTCTTCTTCTTCTTCTTCTTCTGCTGCTGCTGCTTCTCTTCTTCTTCTTCTTCTTCTTCTTCTTCTTCTTCTTCTTCCTGCTGCATGCTTGCTGCTGACTGCTGACTGCTGCCTGCTTTTTTTCTTCTTCTTCTTCTTCTTTATATGTAAGCTTACTGTTTTTTAATTTATAATATTTAGTTTAATGAATGTAAGCTTATAAATTATAACTAATAACATAATATTTATTTTTTTCACAGAAATTTAGCTACTGTTTTTTAATTTATAATATTAAGTTCAATTAATGTAAGCTTACAATTTATAACTAATACATAATATGTATATTTTTTTACAGAAATTTAGCTGCTGTTTTTTAATTTATAATATTAAGTTTAATTAATGTAAGCTTACAAATTATAACTAATACATAATATTTATTTTTTTTACAGAAATTTAGCTACTGTTTTTTAATTTATAATATTTAGTTTAATTAATGTAAGTTTATAAATTATAACTAATACATAATATTTATTCTTTTTATTGAAATTTAGGTGCTGTTTTTTAATTTGTTTGGAAATGCATTATGTAAGTCTTAAATTATAAATATATGATGCATTGTTTTTTCAGTTAGGATACGGGATACCAAGTCTAAAATCTTAAATGGATTCTAGTTCTGGATGTGAGGCCTCGTCAAAGAAAGATCCTGCATGGAAGTATGCACATTTGGAGGATCAAAAAAATAGAAATAATTTGACTTGCAATTTTTGTGCTAAAGTCACAAGGGGAGGAATATTTCGAGCAAAACAACACATTGTCGGAGGATTTCGAAATGTGAAAGAATGCTCTAAGTGCCCTACTCATGTACGTGAGGAGATTAAAGAGTATATGTTGAAGAAAGATATGGAAAAGGAGGAAAATGAGTTATTGCCCGACTTTGATATATAGATCATTACGGTGAAGATGAAGAAGATGAAATTCAAGAAATTGACATTCGTGGCAAGAGAGTGTTTACTAGTGATGGAAGTAAAAGATCATACCAATCCAACTTGAAGAAACCAAAACAGAAGGGGCCTATAGACTTGTTTTTTACTCCCGATCCAAAGAAAGCGATTCAAGCTAGGAAAGAAGGGAAGATGAAGCAAACATCAATAAATGAAGCGTGCAAAAAAGAACTTAGAAAAAAGGCAATGGGAGATTTTGCTAGGTGGATGTATGATGCTGGGATACCATTTAATGCTGTACGTTTGAGCAGCTTTGCAGTGGCACTTGAATCGATTGGACAATATGGTCCTGGAATAAAGCCACTTAGCTATCATGAAGTGAGAGTTCCTTACCTAAAGGAGGAAGTCAGTCGAATGAAAGAGTTGTTGAAGGTCCATAAGGAGGAATGGACAAAATATGGCTGCTCAATTATGTCTGATGGTTGGAGAGATTCAGTTGCTAATAAGGACATAATCAACTTTTTAGTAAACTCTCCAAGGGGATCAGTATTCATCAAGTCTATTGATGCTTCTAACATTGTCAAGAATGCAGATAGAATGCATAGATTACTTGATGAGATGGTCGAAGAAATTGGAGAATCAAATGTGATTCAAGTGGTAACTGACAATGCGTCAAACTATGTTGCAGCAGGTAAGAACTTATTTTTAGAACTACTTTCTATAGTGTATATATTGTTTATTTTAATATTTTAATGGTTTCATTCCTTGATTTTTCAACAGGGAGATTGTTGGAAGCAAAGAGGCCACATTTATATTGGACACCGTGTGCTGCTCATTGCATTGATTTAATTTTGGAGGATATTGGGAAGATGCCTTCAATTCATGCAACTTTGAAAAGGGCAATTTTTTTGAATGGCTATATCTATAATCGTGTTGGCGTTGTCAACTTGATGAGACAATTCACTGGAGGAAAGGAGTTGCTAAGACCTGCAGTTACAAGATTTGCAACTGCCTTCATCACTCTTCGTTCAATCCATCTTCAAAAGAATAACTTGAGGAAGATGTTTACTTCTGAAGATTGGAATACTACTAAATGGGAAAAGGAGGCGGCTGGCAAAAGAGCAGCTACTATTGTTTTGATGCCTACTTTTTGGAGTACCATCGTCTATGCTCTTAAGTTAACAGGTCCACTTGTTTGTGTACTCCGTTTGGTTGATGGGGAAAAGAAGCCTGCAATGGGATATATTTATGAAGCAATGGATAGGGCTAAGGAAGCCATAGCTAAGGCTTTTGGTGAGAGAGAGGATAAATTCAAGGAGGCATTTGAAATTATTGATACGAGGTGGGGATGCCAACTCCATCAACCGTTGCATGCAGCTGCACACTACTTGAATCCAGAATTTTTCTATTCAAACCCCAACATTTTGCAAGATGAAGAAATTATGACGGGTTTGTACAAATGTGTTGGAAGGTTAGTGCCAACTATTGAAATGCAAGATAAAGTTTCAAATGAGTTGGAAAAATACAATGCTGCTAGTGGCGTCTTTGGAATTAGTTTGGCAGTGAGACAAAGGAAGACAAAAGCACCAGGTAAAGTGGCATTTGTACTACCTCTTCATTTTTGAAAATTATTTTTGCTATTTACCTAATAGTTATTCATTTAAAATTTATTTTATAACAGCGCAATGGTGGATGGCATATGGATCAACAACTCCAAACTTGCAAAAGTTTGCTGTGAAAATTCTTAGCCTCACGTGTAGTGCTACTGGCTGCGAAAGAAATTGGAGCATATTCCAACATGTAAGTCATTAGTATATCATGGATTAATTATTAAAGAACAAGAACTACCAATCTACTGCTTTTTAGAATCATTATTAACCATATTACTTTAAACTTTTTGCAGCTTCATAGCAAAAGGAGAAATAGGCTATCCCAGCAACGCTTGAATGATTTGGTATTTGTGAAATATAATCGAACTTTGAGGCGTCGATACGACAAACGTGACACCATTGATCCCATCCTCCTGAAGGACATTGATGATAGTAATGAGTGGTTGATTGGTAGGATGGATGGTGATTCTGATGAGGATGATGAACTTGTGTTTGAAGATGATAATTTGACTTGGGATTCTGTTGCTAGAGCCGCTGGACTAAATAACCCCCCGCATCACACTAGATCAAGAATAAGTACAAATATGCCATCATCGTCTAAAGGAAGAGAAAGGGCTTCATCTAGTAGTGCAACCACTGCTAGGGGTCGGACCAAATGGAACTTGTAGATGAGGATGAAATCCAAGTGGATAGTGTAGAGGAGACGGAAGAGGAAAAAGATGTTGGAGAAAACAGTTCTAATGATGAAGAGGAAGATGATGATATCTTCACTGACCTAGTTGATGATGAGTGATGAGTGATGATTGAGGAGGATTTTTAGATTTTATATTTTGAAATCTTTTATTGTACTCTTTTCTTTTGATGTTGAACTATATTGAATTGTTGAGGCTTTTGGGCTTTGTCTTGGAAATTTTATTAAATTTCCAATTTTTTTATTGAATGTTTTGACATTTTAAATTCTAATATGACTAGATATTCATATGTTCATATATAAATTACCCCAAATAGATATTTTACACCATTTTAATAATTGTGCGTCTCACCTTCGTGAGGCGCGCGCCTTCGCCTCGCGCCTCGGCTTCAAAGACCCTTTGCGCCTCGGCTCGCCTCGCGCCTCTGACTACTATGGACAGGAGATGTCGTTCTCCTTATCAATCTCTTTCTCCTCTCTCCCTCTCTATCTCACTCTCTCCCTCCCTCTCCCTCTATCTGTACCTCTCTATCTCTCTTCTCTTTCAATATCTCTCGCTCTCCTCTCTCCATCTCTCTCTTTCTCATTTCTCTCTCTCTCCCTCCCTCCCTCCCTCCCTCTCGCTCTCTCTCTGTTTCTTTCTCTCTCCCCCTCTCTATCTCCCTTTCTTCCCTTTCTCTCCCTCTATCTGTACCTCTCTATCTCTCTCTTCTCTTTCGATCTCTCTCGCTCTCCTCTCTCCATCTCTATCTCTCATTTCTCTCTCTCTCTCTCTCTCCCTCTCTCTATATTTCTCTCTCACTCTCTCTATCCTCTCACCCTTTTTATCCTTCTCCAATCTCTCCCTCCCTCCCTCCCTCCCTCTCACTCTCTCTCTGTTTCTTTCTCTCTTCCCCTCTATCTCCCTCTTCCCTTTCTCTCCTCTGTCGCTCTCTCTCTTTCTCCCCTATCCCTATCTTTATCCCCCCTGTTCTCTCTCTCTCTTTCTCTCCCCCCCCCCCCCATGTTTCACCCTCTATATCTCTCGCACTCTCCCTCCCTCATATATATTTCTAATCTCTATCAATCTCTTCTCTCTCTCTGTATGTTCATTGGTATCTCATATCTCTCCCCTGTGCATCTATATCTATCTCTCCCTACATCTTATCTTTCCTACTACGTCTCTACTCTCCCTCTCTTCTCTTATCTTCCTCTCTTCGTCTCTCTCTCTCACCCTCTCTCTCTCTATCCTCTCACCCTCTCTATCTCTCCTATCTCTCATTCTCTTTCTCCCTTCTGACTCTCTCTCTCTCTCTCTCTCTCCCTCTTTTTGTGGCAAAAGAAATAAGGGTAGAAGGATTCTCATTCCCTGCAACCTATGCAAGAAATACGAAAAAATCACTAACTTGTGTACAAAAGGAAGGGCATTTGTAATACAAATATACAAAAAAGGCTAAAGGACAATGGTGAAAGGGGGAACTCTCACTTGCAGTGAGGCAAACGATGAAACTTGCGCTTCCAAAGCTTGACTCAGCTACGGATCCACAGAGAAAAGTTGCATATTCGCTTGACAAGTTATGGCCTCAACAAGGAGACAGGAAATTAGTAATACAAATAGTAACCCCACAAAATAAATATAATAAGATACTTCCAGACAGTTGTATGGGCACATGCCATTGGTTTTAGTATTATCATGGAATCCATGATTTTGTTATTTGTGTGTGCCCGATAGACGACTCAGGAACGAGTGTTTTTTCCATTTTTACACGACTGCATGAATAGCATAGTTGTACTCGAAGATTCATGAATAACCAAAAATTGAAACCTAGATGTCTTGATGAATGAGAGAGATAAATTTCAATGACAAATTAAACACTAAAGGCTTACAAATAAGAGGCTAATGGCAAAGTCGGCTCCACAGCATCCTCACAAAGATCTCTAGTTCAGTGCAAAGGAGAAAGCAGAACTTAAAAAACACATTGAAACCATTTGAAAAAATATGAAGACAATTGTCACTGAAACTAAATTTGAAAATATGAAGTCAATCATCTAATAATAATCTGTTTTCTCATAACTATAAGAAATCAAGATAATGAGGATTTTAATAATTATGCGATAAAATATTATGTGTCCAACTCACAGTTGTTGAATTGAATTACAATAGAAGGGCTTTTTTCCATTTTCACTTTTGAATTTTATTGATTTATTTATTTGCTAGGCTCACTTTTTAATTTTTTATAAATATAATTCTACTAAAAAAGGAGAGAAAAATACAACAAAGAGGGGAAAAAACAAGGAGAATAAGACATTTTTCCTTTACAAAATGAAAATAGCTACAGAATCAAAGAAAAACAAACACAAGACATTTAATGAAGCAAATCCAACCAAACCCACTATATGTCTTCCATAGAAACATGATGAAAGAAACCATTTGCTCAAACCCAAGATGCCACAATCAACACCTCTCAACTCCAAGGGGAAGTCATTAAAAGTAGCCACCTTTAAAAATTTTGGCAATCCTCCACTACAACAATACACAGAACAAAGTTTTCTATCTTTTACCTAACCAAACCCTAAAAAAAATAATGGTTCCTAATTTTCTCCAAAAATATCAAATAACTTCTTTCAAAGAGCCAAGTGAAACAAATGTGGACAAGTCTCCCCACTCCTCAAACAAAGGACATAAATGCCAAGCCTTATTAGGTCACACACCTGTTACAATTTTTCCTACTAATAACAAATTTGGTCCCAAAGATCAATTTAATTTACGATAAAAAAAATCTTAAATTAAACTAAACTAACCTAACATAACTGAACTCAATATTAACATAGCCTAAGCTTAAAACCTAGTTATGTTTTATAATGATTTAACTTTTTTAACTTAAGATTAGATTAGAACTATTTAGGGAGATATGAGAAGATAAATTTAATTTAGAATTTAAATATTTTAAATTAAACTAACCAACCTAACCTAGTCTAAAGAAACATACGTGAAAATCAATTCTTAAAGAAACATACTTGAAAAACTCTTCTAAAATCTTGTACAAGTCTTCCTGAATCTTGTCAGGTCTTACAAAAATAAAGTTTGGTTACACTCTTACATATATAATGAAGTATCAAATATAAAGTATAATAGAATATAAAGTATAAAACTAATACAAAGTATAAAGTATAAACTTAAATAAGGTACTATGCATAAAGTGAAGTAAAATATAAATTAAAATAAAGTAAAAAATAAAAAATATAAAGTAAAATGTAATAAGCAATAAATAATTAATAAATCAATTAGTAAAAAATATACCTGAAAAGTCCATTAATCTTGTACAAGTCTTGCAAAGTCCTGTCAAGTCTCCTGAATGTAAAAGAAACCATACTTGAAAGTCATGTCAAATCTTCTCCAAGTCTTGCAAGTCCTGTCAAATCTTATAAAAGTAAAAGTTCGGTATAGTATAACAAGTAATAATTATAAAATAAAGTAAAGTAAAATATAAAGTATAAACTATAAACTAAAATAAATTATAAAGTGAATAAATTATAAAGTTTATAAACTAAAACAAAGTATAAAGTAAAATAAAATATAAAGTAAAAAGCAAAGTATAAAGTGCACTAAAATTAAGTGAAGTATATAATAGAGTATAAATTTAAGAAAAAATAAAGTCAAATATGAAATATAATATAAAATAAAGAGTAAAATGTAAAATAAAATGAAATTAAGTGAAATGAAATAAATAAAGTGAAGTATAAAATAGAATATAAATTGAAATAATAAATAACAAGTATAAAGTCAAATCAAACATAAAACAAAATGAAATATAAAGTAAAATAAAGTATAAAGTAAGGAGTAAAGTACAAATGAAATGAAATTAAGTGAAGCGAAATGAAATTAAATATAAGATAAAGTAATAATTATAAAATATAAAAAAAAAAAAAAATGTAAAATATTAAGTAAAGCAAAAATAAAGTATAAATATATAATAATACAAAATATAAATTAAATAGTAAAAGTAAAAAAGAAAAATATAAAATGAACTAAACTATAAACTAAATTAGGTTCTAAATTAAACTAAATTAAATAATCACGTGCAAAAAGGTAATGTAATAATACTACCACACTATGCTTCTCACAGAAATAGAGAAGCACCAGAATTAGAACTCATTTTTACCCTTTTTTGGCAATATAGAGAATAATGGTGAGGGGAGAAATAAAATACAAGAAAAATGATATGTGACGGTTTACATAATGAAGAAACAAACCAAACTAGAGGGGGGAAAAATGCCAAAACTAATGAAATTCAGCTATGCAATCCCTCCGCAAAACAATTAGAAAAACTCCTCTTAGAAAGCCATTAGCACGACAACAAGGTGATGTAAGAAAAACAACCCAATTACAATATTGTAAAAGATAAATAGGAATAGAGTATCCACTAAAATTATAGCATTATGCTCGAACAAAATGAACAAAGCACATAGAACTCTTCCTTACAGCCTTAACCCTTTCGCTTCACCAAAACCCTTAAAAACTTTAAAGCAAATACTCTCCATAGGAGAAGGCTAAAACCTTTGGCCCAAAAACATAAAACAATTTGTTCTAGATTCCCACGAAAAGCATAATGCATAACAGAAGATAAATAGCCGAATTTTGCACCATAAGTGTAACGCTGAATACATGACAAATAGTCTCCCCGTCTCAAAAACAGACATCAATATTTGATTCTAAGGACAAAAGACCAATCACAGGCATTGATATTGGACACACATCAATATTTGATCCGGAAGACTAAAGACCATAGGCATTAATTTTGGACCAAATGTTAAATTTCCAAATAAAATGGATGAGAAGTATGAATACGAACCTAAAGAGCAAATGAACCTAGCTTGAAAAAATGATAAACCCAAAAATGCATTTGCCACATCCCGACCAAACAGAACACTACTACTATCTCTTTGTGCCCAATGTCCAAACATCATTTCATCTAATTCCATGAGTAACCACAATTTTGACCACCCCCAAAAGAATTCGCACTTGAAGCAAATAAGTGGTACAAAAGTAATCCTTAAAGATACTCAAGTCTACCCTTACCAAACGCATCAAACCACATCAGGCAATTCCATAGAAGCCAGCAATACTTCCTACACCCAAAGCACCAAAATCTCAAGAAAAACAAATCCTCCATGGCAGACACACACCTAACAACCCACCAAAGCAAAAATACCACAACCTCACATACAAGTGGGCAATGTAAAAGATGTGCACATAGTATCAATCATAGTTTTCGTAAAGTTTTCTCCAACATACAAATTAGACAATGATAATTCGTGAGTGTGATGCACATTAGGATGAGTTCAAAATTGTAATTAAGCAGCATCAATGATAGTCTCTGTAGAATCCTCTACATTCTACAAATTTGACAATAATAATTTGTGGGTCTCCGAATGAGTTCACAAATTTCAGATTAAGCACAACATAGTCAACCATGACCCAGACACTAAATCACTTACATGGAGAGCCAAGCATAGAAGGGTACTCAAAATCATCAGATTTTCCATTCAAATTTTATGATTTCCTCACAAAAACCCGAGCTAGCGCATTCAAGAAAGAAGGAATTGATCATGTACTGATTAATAAATTTCAATTAATAATCCGCAAGAATAGCTCATCAAGAATCAAAAAGTATTGGCATGTAAAGATGCATAAAAAAAATTTGAAATTGCAGAACTCATTCATTTTTACCTTGCAAATTTCTAACAAATAAGGCTTTCCTGCAGCTAAATTTTTTGGGAAGAATAGGGCTATGAGGGGTTCAGAAAAGGAATTATTACATTTCCTTTTAAAAGGTTTAGGGAAGAATGGTGATGGTCTAGTCTTGTAGACATGTGGCATCTTCAAAGTTTTTGGGAATTGGGATAGAAAGGAATGCTTGTATCTTTTTAGGGAATAGGAATTTTGGCATTTTGCTTTGGATGGGATTCAGTTCTCGGCTTTCCTCTAGTCTTTTACACATTGTTGTTCTAAAGGGGTTCCCATCCCAAATGTTTAGAGAGATGAAAGGCAGTTTTTTATTTTCATTGTTTTCTAGTCTATTTTGGCATCTCCATGGTCTTTGGAATAGGACTCAAGTTGGCAAGGTCATGCATAGCTACATGGAGAGGGGAAATTCATTGGCTTCATCCCTCACACTATTATTAAGATTGTGTACATGGAAATGAGAATTAACACTGCGTTTGTAAGCATAGATTTGGACTAATTACATACAATTTTCTCTTACATCTTATCCAAATCTAAGGCCTCTCCAAACAAAGGGTAAGAGATATTTTAACGGGTGGGAAACTCCACATTTAACAATCAAAAGCAAATAATTAGACAGTAAAGGTTTGGTTTTTACAGGCATATCCCAAAGCAGCACGCAAAGCAATTGGAGCAAAAAGGCATTATAGACAAAGATTTTTAGCCCAACAATGGGAGCATAACTCTTGTAAGCCATTTTTTGACTAAAAATTTAACCCAATAAACTTTATACCACCAGATGAAACTTTGTAAAATATACTTTCCATTTATAATCAGAAAGGAGATGTATTAATTGGATAAGAAAATATATAGCACGAAAGACTTTCATTAACATTAAACTACAGAGAACAAATTAAAACTGAATATGATTTCAAGGGAGCTCCGGTAAAGACACCGCCTATTGAAGACTAGAGCACGGAAAGAAGAATACCAACCCTGAAGCAAATGAATGATACAAAAGTAATCCCTAAAAATTCTCAATTCCTCCCTACTCCATCACCAAACATTTAACCATAGTAAGCAATCCCATATAATCCAACAATACTTCCTACAACCAGAGCCCCAAAAACACAAGAAAAACAAGTCCTCCTTAGAAGACGACCTCATCAAACACAACCCCACCAAAGGAAATAAGGATCTAAAAAAATCCCAAAAGAATCTAGGCCTCAAACTCTTATGTCACTCCCAAATTGGAGCTGAAAAATGCAGCACATTGAGCAAATAGTTGCGGCCAGGACATGGAGATGGGAAAAATCGTCACTTACTAAAATGATCACAGTTTGCAAAAAATTCAACACCAGCCTATGTGCCAACACTGAAAACAAGTCTCCACATAATATTGAAGAATAAATCTCATGAGCAAGTCTCTAACACCTGAAGTAACTAAATCTTAGTTCTAAAAATTATTATATCTATATTTAAAGTGAACATATTCCTACTAAGTACTCACAATAAACGCACTCTCAGTTTTGCATTTTGCCAATTAAACAAGATCCTTCATCTAGAATGTAACTATCGCCCACAAAAAAGGAGTGCTCAAGCAGTACATTAGACTTCATAGTAGGTGAATCTTATTAGCAATACCACGACAACAAAGAATCTAATAATTCTTGGGATATTTGTTAAGCCTAAATCCACAATGCCTTTATGATCGCTTTTATGTCTTCAATATTTTGTTCCATCAGTTTAAACAATAATATTCTTCATTTAAGGATATAATAAAATAAAAGTATTTCTACTAAAATTCATAACAAAATGAAGCTCATCATGTGCAAGGAGTTCATGGACAAACCTACTGTGTTATTTCACCACAAGGACCAGCAGTCTTAGAAGCTAACCCATTTGGCACATCTTTATCCAATTAGTCGGATTTGTCCTTCATTGATTCCAGGCTTTCGCCAGTTTGTTAACCGCCTGTTTAAGGACAAGTTGCCTAAATAATAAAACGGTACAAATAATCACAAGGAAATGATATTACTAAAAAATAAAATAAAATAAAAAAACAAAAGAACAGTTCTATAGCATCAAAATCACTAAATCACCAAATATATTTTACTTTGATATAATGTTTTCTATGGATATATAATCTACCTTCATTTCCTTTTTTTGAGGAACCAGTCTTCAGCTCCTCTTCCCTCCACTATCTCTCCATCCTAGCATAAATGAAATTTTTAAATTAAAAAAGAAGGAAAGTAAATAAGCTTGTGTATCCAAATAAGGAAATAAAACGTTAGTACAAGCAATTAAAAAGCACAAAGTGTGAAATCAATGGCAATGATATGCAGCATGATGAAATAAGAAGCATATGGTCCATCCACGAGTGGCACACGCACACAGATGGAGAGGAAGAGATCTACTGAACAAATGAAATATAATTACAAAGTAGACCTTCAAGCTCAACCACAGTAGCTAAGGGCGCACTGCACACTGAGACACAAAGGGTATCTAAAACCTAGGTGTGAGCCAAAAGCACGTGCCTCAGGTTATGCCCACATTTGTTAAAATTCTAAGTAAAATACCCTGCATAATGGACTCTTGATTGTAAACACATTAGTACAACTAACTAAATTTTACAATATCAAAATGCTCAATACTAGGGCATGAAAAAACTAATACTATAACACTATTTTTCAAAAGCAGCAGCAGCAGCAGCGCAGCTCTGACTGATGCAAGAAATTACAGACCGTAGAAGCAGAATTGCTAAAAAAAAAGGTTGGGGGAGGAGGGGCAACAAACATCAAAGAGGTGACAGAGGAACAGAGCAATTCAGAAGAAGACGAAAAAGAAGACAAAGGAGCAGCAGAACAAAAATTTCCGAAAAAGAAATAGAAATTCCAAAAAATAAAAAGAGGACACCAAAACAAAAAAATAAGCAAAAAATGGGGTTTGCAGAAGCCACTGAGAGCAGCACAGCTGGCCAAAAGAAGAAGAACAGAAGAAAGAAAGCAGAGAGCAGCTGAGCATATATGTTAGGAAAAAGTTGCAAAAAATTCCACAAGAGGGAAGAAAAAGTATAATGTCAACATCTATTGCACCTAAAGGTCGTCTTGGCTCGACCCATATGAGGCACAAGCCCCATCGCCTCAGTGCACCTCATGCTTAGGCACGCCTTTGACAACTATGAGCTAGTCATTCGATAGATAATTTTGGTTGACGTTTTTCTGATTGTGGAGGAAACAAAATTTGGCAGGATGATGTAGGCAAAGAAGAATCAGAGAGAATTGGCAAAATCGAAATATTCAATGAAGTACTATATTTTATTTTACACTGTTTAAAAAAAAAAAAAAAGATCTTATGTCCTAGCCTAGGCATCTCTCTCTCTCTCTCTCTCGATATATCTTCTTTTTTATCAAAAAATCATATAACAATAAAATGAAGTTGCTGAGCTATTTAACTATTCCAGACCATAGTACCTACTGCAATTTCTTGAGAGCTAATAGTCAGCCACAATTTTGAACATAGCTAAAATGTTTTCACTCATTGGCGATGAACTGCTTGAACAATTATAAGCTAAACATTGTACAGTGAATACCTTCTTTGCACAAGACCTATAAAGTGTTGGAAGGGCACAAAAGCTCGCTCCATGTCAACTAGTGCAACCACCATTTTCATGGCTTCATTCTGAAACTCATCCAGTCCAGCACTGGCAATTGCCGCGATCTAAGATAAGATTTAAATTGAGCTAGTAATTAATGGTGAAGAAGAAGACAAATATGGTGATGGTCATGGAGATGGTGGTGGTGGTGATGACCATGACAATGAAAATTAGTGTTCATCCAATAAGAATTCAAACTTGTAGGTACATCATACCTCTCTCTTGAAAGGAGGATATCTTCCCATACTAGGCATAGCATTTGCAGCTGCGGAAACTATATCAACCAAGACAAGAACCTAATTTCAACAGTTAGGCAAGAACTCCATGAATAGCAGACAAGGTAACCAAAAATGAAGTTAAAAGAATCCCTCAACAACAATATATAATAGCTTTCATTTATTTGAAAAAAATATCCATACCCTATAAGGCACAAACATCATCACTTTAGTGCGCTTGGCGCCTAGGCACGCTTTTGACAACTATGAACTCAACATTTGATGGATAATTTGGGTTTACGTTTGTGTAATTGTGGACAAAACAACTTCAGCAAGATGATGTTAAGGCAAAGAAAAATCAGAAGGTGCAAATCCAAAATATTCAGTGAATTACGATGGTAAGGGTTACAAAAGGAAATTTCTTGGTTTGTTTCCAGTAAGCGCATCAAATAAAGTCCATATTAGACTGAACTTGAGTGGAGAAAGACCTAACAGGACTTGCCCATGTGCATTGTCACATAGGCATGTAAAAGAAGGGTGCCTGGGCACACTCATCTAGTTGACTGAACAAGAATTTGATGAAACTGAGTATTATAATGCAGAACTAAAATTCCCAGCATGACATTAGCAGAAAAACAAAAAAGTGAGGGTTGCTTGTTATCACTAACCAAAATTATGAAAATAAAAACCAGATCTAGAACCTTAAAAAATAAAAAGCTAGTTATATTCCCACAAGACCAAAACTGAACAAACCAAAAAACAAACTGATTGAGCACATAACCATTTTTTGTCATTAGGTCACATAACAATTAACTATCGTACCATCCTTCAATCACGATAAACTTCCCATCATTTACGTAACAATTTAATGGTACCATTATAAAGCCTTAGTAAATCAAGCACTAGAAATAAATACAACGCTTATATCAATTAAAATATCATTATAATAATGAAAACATTTTTTGCATTAGTACTCCAAGAACAATACTATTTTATTTGAAGGTTGAAACAGTTTTTGAATGAGGTTTCTTATTCTTTAAAATTTTTATAAATTTAAAGGAAATTCTCCTTGGATTTTGATTTATATTGGACTTAGATAAGATGTAATATAAAATTGTATTTAAATATGTCCAAATCCACCCAAATTCAAACGCAGGATTATGTTTTTTTTTTTATGTGCGATTATTTTATCCCCAAAAAAAAATGAATACTAAATTGCCACCAAAAAAATCTGGAAAATCTACCTTTAAATTGTTGCCACAAAAGCAGGAATAAACAACAAAAGCTGAAAGCTAGCAACAAGGACAAACATATTATCGCCACTACTTTTTGTAGTCAAACCAAAAAAAAAATGGAAATGATATCAAGTAGCACCTTAGTAGAAGAAACAAGCACCAATCTAATGTCCAAAAAAAGGCAGAACAAGCTGCATGTTCACACACACACACACACACATGCGCCCTATAGACGACTCAGGCATGAGTGTTTTTTCCATTCTTACACAGCCACATAGCATAGTTGTAATAAAAGATTCATGCATTACCTAAAAGTGAACCTAGATGTCTTGATAAATGAGAGATAAATTTCAATGACCAATTAAGCACTAAAGGCAAAGAAAACTTACGAATTAGGAAGTTAATGGCAAAGTCAGCTCCAAAGCATCCTCCCAGGGATATCTAGTTCATTGCAGAGGAGAAAACAGAACTTAAAAAACAAATTGAAACCATTTGAAAAAATATGAAGGCAATTGTCATTGAAACTAAATTTGAAAATATGAAGTCAATCATCTAACAATGGTAAATCTAATAAGATTTCGGTTTTCTCTAAAAAAGTCATAAGAAATCAAGATAATGAGGAATTTAAGAATTATGTGATAAAATATTATGTGTCCGACTCACAGTTGTTGTTGAATTGAATTACAATAGGACTTTTTCCCATTTTCACTTTTTAATTTTATTGACTCATTTATTTCCTAGCCTCGCTTTTTTATTTTTGATAAACATAATTCTAAAAAAGGAGAAAAAAATACAACAAAGAGGGAAAAAAAAAACAATGAGAATAAGATGTTTTTCCTTTACAAATGAAAATAGCTACAGAATCAAAGAAAAACAAACACAAACCCAAGATGCCACAAGCAACACCACTCAACTCCAAGGGAAAATTTAGAAGTAGCCACATCTTTAATTATTTTGGCAATCCTACATTATAACAATACACAGAACAACATTTTCCTATCTTCTACCTAACCAAACCCTAAACAAAATAGTGCAACAAGCCTTGAACGTGATTCCTAAGTTTCTCCAAAAATACCAAATAACTTCTTTCAAAGAGCCAAGTGAAACAAATGTGGACAAGTCTCCCCACTCCTCAAACAAAGGGCATAAATGTCAAGCCTTATTACGTCGTACACTTGTTACAATTTTTACTGCTAATAACAAATTTGGTCCCAAAGTAAGGAATATCCCGTTACACCAAAGATGCAGTTGATATAGCCAAAACCACACATGTATCCCAAGTCATTCTCTTCAGA